>NW_026857349.1:0-103428 GCF_026571515.1 Ruditapes philippinarum
CGAGTGGTATTCATGATGCGCATCCGAACAACAAACAGTGATTTTGTCAAGCGATAAAAAAACACCGATTTACATATTTTATTTTGATTCTAACACAACATTAACAAATGAATGCCGTTACTTAGATATTAAGCTAAATTGCGACTGATTTGTATCCATACATATTATCAGCGTGTCACATTATTTCATTAAGCGATAAAATCACGGATTTGGATATTCTTTTTTTATATAATTTTTATTCTAACAAGACGTAAAGCTATTGCGACTGATTTGTTTCTGTATTTATTATGCCCCCACTTCAAAGAAGAGGGGGTATTTTGCTTTGCATTAGTCTCTCTGTCGGTCCGTAGACTTCAAATTATCGAATTTGGGGTCAAGGGGTCAAAGATAAATCAAAGGGCTGCAAGCTCTGTGGTATTTTCTGATCTTTGCAATCTAAATCGTACTGTATATCTGTAAGTATTTTCCTGTATAAGTTTATTTTTATGTTCTTTAATTCATCTTGCAAAGCACTGGTCAGAGTTTGATACATACGGAATTTTGCATAACTACAGTAGAGTTGGATCAAAAAATCATTTATGTTCATTTTATGAACAGCCACACTTTATCATTGCATATCATGGCTACTTCCTTAACAAGACACTTAAAAAAGAATTTAAAAAAAATTGCCTCGACTGGGATTTGAACTCCAGACCTCTTACACACTAGACGATCGCGTTACCCCTGCACCACGGAGAAGTTATAAGACGCTGTTTGAATAAAATCTAGTCATTCTAAATTTAGAACTTCCATTGCATTCCAGGTTTGTAATCCTTATTAATTTCGAGGTATTTGGTTCAGGATAAACCTGTTGTTATACCCCTGCACAACAAAGTTGTAAGGGGCACTTACGAACTTTCGTTATCGCCCATTCTCAATAAAATAAAGCATTTGAGGTTGAAAAATATTAAAAATTTGATGTTGTCATTGTGTCATTTTTTATCGCTGAAGTAAAAGTTTAGGGTATTTTGCAAGTTTGCCAGAAATATTTTGAACAAGAAACTATGATATAACAGGATGGCATTTATTTCGGTAATGACACTGTATTTCTTCGGTAACGTAGATTTCAGATCTAATAATGTAACATATTGGCTGCATATTAATAACAAATGTCTGTAAAATATATCAAAATCTTATCTTAAGGGACTTTCTAACCCAGGAAAATTCAAAGAAGTTGGGTACCTTGCTAATTTTCAGTCAATTTCTTCAAAGTTAAATATTCGTAGAAAGCAAAAATAGTCAATTTTGAAAATGATTATTTTATGTCTTCATTCAAAGGATATATATCATATATAATATATGAGAGGTCGAATGCATACACAATTTTTGTATTAGCATTTTTTTTTCTCAAAATATTCAACTTTCCACTTTCTTAATATTTGGAAAATTTAGTACTAAACAGTTCGATATTTATCCCCATATAGGATGTCACGTATGTTTCATTTTATTCAAATGCAAGTAAAGGTTGAGAAAACAATTTTATTTTTTGTAAAATAATTTATATTTATGGATATTATTTTTAATTAACATTATTATATATAGAATGAAATACGGCCAGTAAGCTCTTTGCAGAAACGAATTAGTTGTTGCTGAGAACATCAATATCTTGTAATATATTTTTAACATTTCTGCTGGTACATCAACATATTATTAACATATCTTTCCTTTATAAAACAATTTTGTGTCTTCTTACATCTAATACAAGGTAACAGTTACTAACAGGCATGCTAATCCCAACTTTATCTTTAATTTTCAAAAATTGTTGAATTGTAAGTTGGAGTAACGTATGTTTCACACTCGCTTATTTATGAACTTTATCACGGAATTGAAACTAACATGTAAAATTGACTTTTTTATTTAGGAATCAAATGCACATCATTCTATTGTCATAAAAATGCGATTTCATGTTTTTATATATGCATGTGTAAACAATATAAAGTCTGTTTGATAAAAGTAACGTTTGTTTCACTGTGGTTACTTAAACAAGTAAAAACACGACCAAAGTTAACAAAATTTACTTACTAATGTCAAATAGAAGTTAATGTTGATGTTATACGTGCTTTCTGACTTCAATTTCCCTTTTGATAAACTTACTTTAAAAAGTTGATAACGTATGTTTCTGTAACGTATGTTTCATTTTTACATTGAAAGTGGGTTAAAAATGACGCAAGACCGATTAAGCCGCCATAATTTGTGGTTAATATATCAGAGTTACACACATGTTAATATTCTTTCTTGTTTGGATTCCTCTTTGAATGGATTGGCTCTTAAATAATGGTAACGCATGTTTCTTTTTAAAGTGCTGTTGAAAAGATTTGAATAAAAAATGAAAATTTCCGAAAATAGAATGATATTTGAGAGGCTGCAAGCTTATTTTTACTTATAATTATACATATGCTGTATTATTAAGCATGCATCGATTCAATTATGTAATTTGGGTTTCACTTCTTATTGTTTTAGGTTTGTCACTATTTATTTATATGCGTTTGGCGACATTTGATCATTCATTATACCAATGAGATTTTAACAGTCAAATATAATTTTTACCAATAATCAAAGTGCATATACACACAGCAATGACTAATTGCACATGTTTCGTTTATTCTGGAACTTAATTATTTTTCTGAAACACAATTTCAAAGTTGAAAATTCTAGGTGGCGACAGTAACGTATGTTACATTTTAGGGCATTAATGGTACTTGTAAAAGAAAAATAACAGATAGAAATGTAAAACTGAGAGTGTCCCTATTAGACAAAGTGGCAGCCACCTTTCTAACGACATTTTGACCTCAAGAAAAACCTTCGTATAAGAGCTACCCAGTGGAACATCAAATGCTGTGTTTTATTGAGAATGAGCGTATATGTATATGCAGTATTTCGATAGAACAGAACAGAACAGAACAGAACAGAAATTTTATTTTCTAGACTTATACAAAGTACATCGTCTTGTTAACATTCATTGAATAATATATACAACATAATCACATGAATATATGTATGGCGAGTCATTATAGTAAATATAAACATAACAATTACGAGCACCAAATTTATGAGAGGATAAACTACAATTGAGAGTTCAAAATTGTATTTCTTAGCTTTAAAGCTTCTTTGATATATTTGCAAACATTTATCAATATTTTTTTATTTTTGATACACAATAATTCAGTAAATTTAAACATAGATGGTCTGTTATAATAGTAACTTTTTATATATTTTTTACGTAAATCTACAAAACTTGAACACACACATATGAAATGATACTCATCCTCTATATCCAAAACATTACAGCACTGACAGTATCTTTGTTCACGAGGAATGTTATTAGTGGCATACCTTCCTGTTTGTATTTTTGAGAGGATGAACAGATAGTCTTAATCGACAAAAATACATTCTAAATTTACGTGGTAAAATGTCAAGATAATTTTCGTAACTAAGACACGATTTAAAATGTTTGTAATTACATAAAACAGAACTTCGATCTAGGATACTGGCCCATTCTTGTTTATACGTATCAATAACTCTACTTTTAAATTTTTGAAGAAACAATTTAGGATCTATATAATTATCACAATCAAAAATATCAGCAAAACCATAATCACATAACAACTTCTTCACATTTGAGACCCAATTTTTACACCCTCTTTTACAATCAATTACACCTTCTCTATACATTGTATTTAAAATGATATTATCCGAGTTTTCAACTTGCACCAAAATTTAATTATTCTAACATAACGGGACACATATAATGGATATCTTCCTAATTCACCATAAACAGCAGCAGAACAAGTATTAGATCTTACATTTAATAATCGTTTGCAAAATTTTAAATGAATTCTTTCTATTTCTTTAGATTTTGTGTACCCCCATATTTCAGATCCATATCCTAAGATTGAGCCTACAAATGCATCAAATAACTGGCATAATGTTTTTGGTTTTAAATCAAATTTCTTACAGTGATAAAATAAAACATTTAGAGCCTTTAATGCTTTCCCTATTAAATGTTCCTGATTAAGTGTGAAATTACCAGTATAGTTAAAAACAGTACCAGGTAGTTAAAATCATTTACAATATCTAGGATTTGGCCGTCGTATGTCCAGTGTTCTGTGGGTAGAAGTCCTCCACGCTTTCTAAAAACCATTACTTTAGTTTTAGTAGTATTTACCTTGAGACCCCAAGTATTACAATATGAATATAAAAGATTTAAATTATTTTGAAGTTCTATTGGTGACTTGCCCACGATGGCCATATCATCAGCAAATAATAATAAAATCAATATAACATCATCAAATGTCAAACCAGTTTCAATGTTGTCTTGCAAATAAAGTTCCAAATCCTCAACAAAGAGAGAAAATAAAATTGGAGAAATTACCTCCCCTTGACGTAGGCCAATGGCATAATTGAAATAATCAGAATAACTAGAACATGACTTAACACATGATTTTACATTTTGGTACATATCTCTAATTATTCTTAACATTTTACCTTGGATACCTATTTTATACATTTTGAGCCATAATGCGTTTCTGTAAATACTATCAAAACATTTCATCAAATCAACAAAAACTACATATAAACGTTTATTTTGATTTAAATATTTTTGGATTAAAGACAAAAGAATAAATATAGCATCCATTGTAGAACGCCCTTTTCGAAAACCGAATTGAGCATCAGATATAATATTATTACTTTCACAAAAAGTTTCAATTCTATTATTAAGCACAGTGGTAAATAATTTTGAAAGACAGCTAACTAATGTTATGCCTCTATAATTGTTAACATCATCAGTACTACCCTTCTTATGCAAAGGTATTATAATTCCCTCAGTCCATTTCTCTGGATAAAAACCCGAATTTAAAATAGCATTAAATATATCACACAAATGCGCACCTATTATATCAAAACCTTCTATGAAATATTCATTCATTAAATAATCACTACCTAAAGATTTACCCCTTTTCAATAATTTAACAGCTTTTGAAATTTCCTCTAAAGTTATTGGCTTATCTAATTCTTCAAATGGAGTATTCAAGTCATTAAAAGAATGGCTTTCACAAAAATTTCCGCATCAATATTTGTACAGTTAAATAAATCACTACTTATGCTCTCAAAATATTCCTTAAATACATGTACAGGGATACCGTTATGTTTTGAACTGGATTTACTCTTAAAATATTTCCAAAATTGTTTCGGATTACTATGCTTTAAATTTTCTAATTCAGACATTTTTTTATTGTAAAATGTTTTTTTCTTTCTGCGCACAATATCTTTATATTTCTTTTTACAATTACATAATATTATTCTATTTGAATCATTAGTACATGTATTAAAAACCCGCAATGCTTCCAAGTATGTATTTCTTGCATTAATGCATTCTCTGTCAAACCATTCAGAGTTATCTAATACTGATTTATCACTAAAATTGGAACATGTGTTAAATTTACAACATTTTCCAAATAAAGGGTCCGCTACGCTCCGAATAACAGAAGTGAAGTCATTTAATACACTATTTATAGAGTCTCTGTTTGAAAAATTAATATCATCAATAATAGCATTTAGCTCAGGCAATTTAGCTATCAGACCGCTACGAAAATTATTGGTGTGTATACTATCCCATTTAAAAATAATCTCTGAAAAACTATCAGGTTTATTTACATTATTATTACAAAGTAAAGAAAAACGCAAAGGTGCATGGTCACTCCATTCATTTATAGAATCTATAGTAAAATTGTCCACCAATGAAAAGTTACGTTCATTGGTCAGCAAATAATCAATAACCGATGCGCCTCTAGGAGAAACATAGGTGTATTTACAAGTGTCGCCTGATCTACCGTTAATAATACGTAAACATGAAGATTTACTAAGATCAAGAAGTTTAACACCGTGACTGTTATTTACATTATCAATTGAGGCCCGTAATAGGTTCATATCAGGTGTATAGTCAACATCATCTGTGTATGAATTTAAAAAATCATTAACAATAAAATCATTCTTTTTACCAACCCTACTGTTAAAATCTCCAGTGACAAATACATCACCTTTTTGTTCATATATAAATATATCATTTTCTAAAAGATCAAATAAGTCAGTATTTATAACGTTATATGCAGGAGAGTTTTCAACCCATATATAAGCACCACAAATATAAATATCATTTTGAGTCTTAAAAAAATTATGATCAAGTTTAAGCCATATTATAGTATCGTAATGATTTTTTACTATTTCAATCCCGTTTTTAAACTATCTCTATAATATAAAGCTATACCACCACTAGATCGTTTGGCATTACGGTGTTTTAAATTTTCTATAAAAATTATGTACAATATAATCATTTATTTCAATGTTACTGGTAGAACATGCCCAAGTTTCATATAAAAAACAAACATCACTATTGGAAATAATATTTACAAAAGCATCATTGTCTTTTTTGTCAGCAGATAGTCCATTTACATTCCAAGAAAGAATGTTAAGTTTACCCTCCGCGCAATCCTATTTCTCTGACGGCCTTGCCATTCACATACAACGTGTCGTAGGCGATCCATGCCCTATCCCCTTTGTTCCTATGCTCTTTCATCTTAGGTACCAAGCGTCTCCTCTTCTCTATCACCTCTTTCGGAAATTGTTCAAACATGTTAAACTGTGTTCCCTGTAGCTGCTTCCATTGCCTACGAACGAATTCCCTATCTTTAAATAAAACAAATTTAGCCACAATGTTCCTAGGTTTTCCTCTACTTCTCTCCCCTATCCTATGTACACGTTCGAATTTCATATCTGCCACTAAATCTTGCGCTACTTTAAGTTTATCTACTAAATGGCTTCTTAACAACCTTTCTGTCTTATGCTGGTCTTCATCATCTGCCTCAGTAATGTTAGTAAATATCAAATTGTTTCTCATAGATTGACTAGTCAAATAGATTACCTCATTCTTCAAACTATCCCGCTCTTTCTCAAATTGGATCACTTTGCTCTCTAACTGTGCAACGCTAAAATCTGAGCATTCAACTTTCTCCTCCACACATGAGAGTCTGGCATCAAGCTTCTTATTTCTATCCTCCATTGCATTCCATAACTTTTTTAACTCCCGATCAAATCCATCAACTTTCTTTTCTAACACAGATAAAGAGTCAAGCCTCTTCTCTACGTCACCTATTCTCCCATTAATTTTCTCCAAATAAGCTAGTATATCAGCGTTAGTGGGGCCCTCCTTCGCCGACCGGTGGCTTCGCTTGACATATCCGATCCCGGACACGGTCCACCAAACACACTTCCTACATTGTCACTTGTGCAATATAAAACAGAATTTGTCTCATTTAAGATTTCGCTCAAGGAAATTTCCGACTCCTCTGACGGGCCTCTTGGTTTGAAAATCTTACTGTTTTTCTCTTTTTCACAAATATTTCCACTACTTTGTCTGTTTTTACGTTTATTTCCCATTCAGAATTAATTAGTCCCTCGTATGACACATAATGATCTAGAACGTATCCATAAATATGATATATAAATCCTTTATTTTAGAAATAAATCTCTCGTCACAAAAACACGACCGGCGCCATACATATCACGTGACCATTTGATAGAGCGGAAGTCAGTGCGCGAGCATGCGCTTTGCAATATCACGTTCAGTTAGAAAAAAGGCAGATTAGTCCTCCATTTTCTTGAATCATTTTAAATTGTTTCAGTTTTGATTGATTAGTGAAGATGTGTATTAATCCGTCTTTTCAGATAAGTTTTATTATATGTCTTAACTATAAATAAATATATTTAGTCCTTGGTTCGATTTTCAATGCAAAAAGGCGGACTAGTCCTCCATATTGTCTTACCTTTTTCCACTTGTGATTTGAAAGTTAATGAAAAGGAGGATCAATTAGGTTTTTTTGCAGTATTTTAGACAACTTATATATTCAGAATTTATTTTTATTGTTATTTCAATAGGGTTCATGTACTGGTCATGACCGATCGCCATACGAAGTTTAAAGTTCATAGGCCTAAGCGTTCTTTAGATATTGATCGGAAACCGTTTTAACCTACAAGGTCAATGTGACCTTGACCTTTGTCTCATTGACCCCATAATCAATAGGATTATCTTCTGGTCATGACCAATGACCATACCAAGTTTGAAATTCCTATAGGCCTAAGCGTTCTTTGATATTGATCGGAAACTGTTTTTACCTACAATGTTAATATCATCTTGACCTTTGACCCCTTGACCTCAAATTCTATAAAAGTCATCTACTGGTCATGACCAATCACCATACCAAGTTTGACGTTCCTAAGCCTAATTAAGGGTTCTTTAGTTATCATTCGGAAACCATTTGGTCTAAGGACCGACAGACAGACTAATGCAAAGCAATATACCCCCTCTTCTTTGAAGTGAGGGCATAATAAATACAGAAACAAATCAGTCGCAATAGCTTTACGTCTTGTTAGAATAAAAATTATATATAAAAACAAGAATATCCAAATCCGTGATTTTATCGCTTAATGAAATAATGTGACACGCTGATAATATGTATGGATACAAATCAGTCGCAATTTAGCTTAATATCTGAGTAACGGCATTTATTTGTTAATGTTGTGTTAGAATCAAAATAAAATATGTAAATCGGTGTTTTTTTTATCGCTTGATAAAATCACTGTCGTTCGGATGCGCATCATAATACCACTCAAGCTACGCCCTCGTGATGTATATAATTACTTGCATTCGAACTTCAAACAGTGATTTTATTGAGCGATAAATGATTTCATAAAAACATCTTTTATGTGGAATGCGTGGTAAAACCTGACTTAAGCAGGATCCAATTTGTTTAACTAACCATCCCAAAATGAACACAGAGATCAGGAAATCATTTTGTTAGATCTATTTACTATTACACAATTGAACACAATAACTGCGGGTTTTTTTATTATTGTTTTAGTCGTCATATGGTTTAAACCTTCTCTTTTTATATGTATATAATATTATGTAAAATGTGTGATAAAGCATTTTTTCTACGAAGTCATTTGACCTGGCATATGTAAATACACACTGGCGAGAAAAATCATCAGTGTAGTATATGTGATAAAACATATTTTATAGGAAGTACTTTAAGCAGGCATATGATAATACACACTGGCGAGAAGAGTCATTAATGTAAAATATGTGATAATTTTTTTTCAACGAGGCCATTTGATCAGGCATATGACAACACACGATGGCGACAAAAACGTACGTAGATGTCAATTTTGTGATAAAAGCATTATTTCAGCGATGTCATTTGATCAATCATATGACAATACACAAAGGTGTAAAGAATTATAAATATAAATTACGTGATAAGGCATTTTCTGACCGAAGAAGTATATATATATTATCGCAAGCGTATATCAATGCACACTGGGGAAAATAATCATGGATGTGAAATGTATAATATATCATTTTCGCACCGAAATTCTCAATATTTACATATGAAAATACATACTGGTTTGAATAATCTTAAGTGTGAATTGTGTCATAAAGATTTTACATAACAAGATTATCTTAACATACACATGGCAATTCACATTTATGAAAAATATCGTGAATGTGATGTGTGTGATAAAGCATTTTCTCAACAATATAATCTTATTACACATATGGCAATACACACCTGTGAGAAGGAACATAAGTGTGAATTTTGTCATTAAGTTTTTACCACACAAGGTAATCTTGTTAAACACATAATGGAAACATGGCAATTCATACCGGCGAGAAGAATCATAAATGTGAAGTCTGTGATAAAAAATTTTCTCAACAGACATATGACATTACATGTGAGAAACATAAATGTGAAATTTGTGATCAAGCTGTTATGCTGTTGTTTTTTTTTTTTTTTCATTTGATTCTTTCAAAATACTTTTCGTAAAGTTTCTTGTTTATATGTTATGAAAAGTTTTTCAGATATTGGAATTCAGAAATATGTATGTAAATTATCAATTAGCCAGACCCCTGACATTTTTATTGCAATTTCCGTGCCTGACACATTTATGTTTATTTACGTCACGTGTATGACAAAATGATTATTATCATTAATTTTATCTACGACATTTATTTGAAGTTTTCTTATCTGATTATCTGTTTGACTTAAAGAAAAGAATTAGCTGGTCGCAGACTTTGACATCTGGCCTGTTAATCAGTTTTAATTGAACCATTTTTATTGGTCAAATCTATAATTTCATATTTGATAAAATGTATTTTCATTGGTTAATATTTTCCTGTTTAAGCGTCATTTTTTCATTTGTTAATTATTGAAACCTTTGTTACAATTATTTTTGTATTAATTAAAGTGACAGAACTGTTTGAGAAGGATTCAGACAGTTATACAGTAAACATGTAATGGTTTAAGTTTAAAGTGTTGGTGCCGCAGTTTTCTGCGGTGCAATTTAATGTACATATATTTTTGTTATTTTGACCGGTCAGAACTGTTGGTGTTAATGTGAAAAAAGGGAAACTAAATTAAAAACAGATAAAACGGATTTACTGAGTTTGTGCTTAATTATCATCCAAAGAATAAAAATATGGACATTTATAACTATTACACGTTAATGGAATATTATACTACAGAGAAATTACGGCAAAAAATTATTTGGACACGGAAACCTACCCAAACCTAACCTACCTACCCTCCCCCCTTCAGTACCACCTTAATAAAACCCCGCATCACACATGGTGGGGTAAGGAAGAAACGTCATTCTCATTTAGCAAGCGAGTAATGCCACTTTCTGGTTGACCTAGCAACTACAACCTTAGGTCAGTTGAGGCAGGGAAGAGAGTGGAAGAAGTAGAAGAGACTGTACAAGAAGTAGTCGAGGTAATCCCCCAAACTTTGAGCATACGCCTTGATCAATACAATGGTACGGAAAATATTGACTCTTACAATTACATTAGAAGATTCAGATACTTTTTTGCGGTAACTAGATTAAACTCTGAACAACAATTAGCAACTTTAAGATGGCACCTAGGTGGTGTGGCTCGTCTGTGGTACGAATCCTTGACTGTAGAACCAACCACAATAGATGACCTTATCAAACTTCTAAAGGATAAGTTCCAGACCGATTGCGGTGTCGATATAAACCTGTTTTCAATGAGACAATGTGCAGGAGAAACAGTCGAATTTTTTAGACAGACTTGAAATGGTTACTTATAAGCACAGGGTAGACAGTAAATTACAAGTTCAGATAGCACTTAAAGGAATGGACCCTAACATCGGTACTGCAATAAGTACCCATGCACCAGACTCCTTGACCATGGTGCGAAAGCTGGCGAGACGGGTGTGCAATGTCGCATCCACACCAATGGTAGCACAAGCAAGTACATGTATTCCCATAAAAATAGAAGCGACCGTGGACATCTTGGTGGCTGCAGTACAACAACTGACCGCAACTATGGACAGCAGGAAAGAAGATATACCACAAAGAGAACCTAGGCCAGAAAGATAATCCAAAGAGTGTAGCAGATGTGGATGTATGTGTTACTGTACTCAAACTTGTTAAGCAATGGGCAAAATTGTTACAAATGTGGGGGCCGCAATCACTTTGGGAATAAATGTAGAAGTTCTCGCAAACAAAACTTCAACCAAAATAATTATAGACAAAAACAATTATAGATACGGAATATCGCGTCTGTCTGCCAAATTGATTCTAATAATTCAGTAGATGGACACAAAGATAATATGTAACTAAAAAGGTTCAAACAAATAATCAACCATTAAAAAATAATAGTGCTACTACCAAGAAATCTGATTCAAGTTCTGTTAGAAAATCTTCACGTGAAATTGAATCAAATTCAAATTCTCAGTCTGACAGTGCTGATTTTGACAATCTAGAAGTAATTAAGATTTGAAACCAATATGACAAAAAATACTGTGGTTGTCAGCTCTGATAATGTCAAAAAGACAAATGCTTTATGTGACACTAGTGCAACAATTTCTTGTATAAGCCAATCTTTTTTGATAAGGCATTTGGGCATAAAAAAACCTAAGTTAGAAAATAGTCCCTTGAAAAGTATTTTGGCGATGCGGTACCCGACATTCGGTCAGCGGATTTGTAAAGATAGATCTAAGTTTTGGTTCCATGAAACTTACTTATCATTTTTATGTTATAAAAGACTTACACCACTCTGTTATTTTGGGTATAGATTTTTTAGACTCCCGTGAAGTTCTCATTGACATAAAAACAAAAGATTGTTTTTGTTGAAAAATGTAAAGGTTTGCAGTTTGAGCACTTGTAAAGCCTATGCAAGGACAAGGAAACATACCGTTATTAAACCAAATTCAGAAACTCGAATTCCAGTTAAAATAGCAAGGGTAAAATCTGACCAAGAAATTTTATTTGGACCATTTTCCCCATTACACATCAAAATTTAATTGGAGCAAAATGTTTGGTTAAAGTTTAAAATGGCAAGAGTGTAATTAGAGTAGTAAATCCTACAGACCACCCTGTTCATCTGGATCCAAACAAAATTTTGGCAATTGTATCTGATATGACCGATAATAAGGTTTTCACTTTTGACGATATTGAAGATGCACCATTTCAAGATCTTAGAAATAGTAATATTCAAAAGAGTCAAGAGAAAAAGAAATTTGATTTTAATCTAGATGATTCTAACTTAGATCAGAAACAAAAGAAACAGCTATTAGATTTTCTGCATAGTAATGAAGACATTTTTTCAGAAGGGTTACATGATCTAGGGTGTACACATTTGCAAACTCATAAGATTGACACAGGCAATGCTCCCCCTGTTAAACTACCAGCTTATAGGCAAACCCCTGAAATGCGTAAGAAAACTACAGATAACATAAATGATATGTTACAAGGAGATGTTATAGAAGAAAGCACTTCAAATGGGCACTCTCCTGTAGTCTTAGTTAAAAAGGCCGGGTCCGATGAATATCGCTTTGCAGTTGATTATAGAAGGTTAAAATAATAGGTAAGCCACAGCACTATCCAATGCCAAAACTAACAGATATCTCTGATGCTATTGGATCAACTAAAGCTAATTATTTTACTTCTTTTGACCTAGGTAAAGCATTTTGGCAAGTCCCTCTTCATGAAGAAAGTCGTGAAAAGGCTGCTTTTATTTGTTATGATGGCATATATTCACTTTTAAGAAAAATTAGTTTTGGTCTTCAAGGGGCCCCAGCAACATTTCAATCATCAATGATGAAAGTCTTATCAGGAATTTCCTTGAAATATGTTTTGTGCTATAAAGATGATGTAATCATTTTTTCTACTACCTTTTCGGGGCATTTAAAACATTTGAATGAAGTGTTTTGTCGGTTAAGAAGTGCTGGACTTAAGTGTCCTAAATGTCATTTTGCTCAAAAGAAATTGTATTACTTGGGCCATGTAATAAGTAAGAGTGGGATAGAGGCTGATGTGAGAAAAATTGAAAAGGTTCAAAATTTAACTACCCCACGAAATCAAAAAGAAGTGAAAAGTTTGTTGGGATTAACAAATTATTATAAGAAATTCATCCAGTGTTATAGTTATATTTGTGCACAACTGTATGACTTACTGAAAAAGGAAAAATCATTTGTTTGGGCTGAGGATTGTGAAAAGTTTTAGTAAATCTAAAATCAGCTATCACATCTATCTTTTCCGGACATAGATAAACCTTTTATATTAACCTGTGATGCCTCGACTTCCGGATTAGGATTTATATTGGGTCAAAGAGACGCAAATAACAAAGAAAGAGTCATAGAATATAGTGGTAGATCTTTACATGCTTCTGAGAAAAATTACTCTGTATCAGAACTAGAGTGTTTGGCTATTGTTGCAGGTATTAAGGCTTTTAAACCCTACTTATCAACAGATATACCATTTACAATAGTAACTGATCATAAGGCAATGTCTTGCTTAAAATCCGTGACGGATTCAACAAATGACAGGTTAGCCCGATGGCAATTACTATTACAAGGTTACAGATATAACATTGTGTATAGAAAAGGGGAACTTAATAATACTGATGCTGTATCCAGATTAACTATGGAAGTCCGTTCACAACCAAATTCTAAGAAAATTACCACCAAATTAATTGACAGTCTAAGTTCAAATGAAGGTCAAAAGAATGTTACAATTTCACAAACTTGTAAACAGGATTTTAATTCCTTATTCTTAAAGCAAGATGGTGAGATTTCTGTTACACAATTATCACATACAAAAATTAATAACAGGAGAACAACCCACAATGTACCATCAAATTGTTTAAATACTTCCTGTCAGATCATGTCTGAAACTCCTGAGAGTCAAACACTGGAACATCCAAACCAGTTACTTGAACTGACGATAGAATATGATTATTAAGAAAGTCCCTACATTTCTGTTTTTGAAAATGATAGAGAAATTGGATGTAACCAAAACCAAAAAAACTGACATGGATGAAACGAGTGATCTAAGAGAATTGCAAAAGAATGATCCTGACTATAAACATATTTATAAGTTATAACTACCTTTCAAGCCAAATTCTGCCTGATGTTGACAAACTTGTCAAAATGTTATCAGTTGAAAAGGAACATTATGATATTGTTGATGGGGTACTGTTGCACAATTATGAATCCAGAGGTAAGAATAAAGATATTGATGAAAGAACACTCATTCAAGTAGCATTACCAAAGAAATTAAGGCTAAAAGCAATGCAAGACTTTATAATGATCACAATGGGCATTTTGGAATTAAGAAAGCCTTTGCAGCAATCCAATTAAACTACTTTTGGCCCAAATTTTTTCAAGAAATTACTGATTTTGTCAAGTCTAAAACTTGTCAAAGGGTTAAAAGGAACTCCCATCCTAAGACTTATCCCCTAAATTCACTCCCAGTTACAGGCGTTTTTGAGCGTCTCCATTTAGATATTATAGGGCCTTTGCACAAAACATCTTTGGGCATTTCCTTTAAAGTCCCAGTCCGCATCAGAAATTGCTAGGGTACTACATGATGAAATTTTTGTAGATATGGCGCATCAATTTCTATTGTAACTGATAGGGGTCGTCATTTTCTTTCCAAACTAGCTATTAAATGCTATCAGTGAAATACATCAGGTCCCCCGACACAAAACTGCAAGCTATTCACCTCAAGCAAATGGTTGTGTTGAACGACAGAACGCAACCATTGTTCAGACTTTACGCTCTTAATATGTTGATAAAGATCAAAATAAGTGGAATTTACTGTTGCCTACTGCTCTGATGGCTGTGAGGTCAACACCTTACATAGAAAACTTCAGGCTACAGTCCTTTTAAAATGTTGTATGGAGGTGATATGCGATTTCCCTTTGATACAACACTTATCCCGAGAGAATCTTAAGGTCCCGAAACGAAAGCTCATTAGAACAATTAATAAACAGACTGAAATTAATACATGGCCATGCTAAACATAATACTGAAATTACCCAAAATGACAGTAAAACAAAACATGATGTCAAAGCCAAACCAAGTAAAGCAAAACATGATGTCAAAGCCAAACCATCGAACTTCATGCTAATGGAACAAGTGTTAATGAAAAAGCACAAAAATACCCCGGGATTGTCAGTCAAACTAGAAAATAAATGGATTGGCCCCGATTATATCTTAACAAAAGGTCCCTTTGATTCATATAGAATTGCAGACAGTAAAACTAATAAACTTTACAAATCACCTGTTAATGCAAGACACTTAAAACCATATTATGACGCTAATAATTATAGGCAATTACAAGGACATGGTGATGATGATGTTGTTGATGATAATGTAAATGATGATGATGAAAATAATATTGCTCAAACTCTCAAACAACATCACCAGATCAAGTTAGGGAAAGAGTTATCCAAACTGTGCCAGGTACATCCCAAACTTATGAACAATCAAATAAGGATAATGGCCAAAAGAAAAATAAACAAAAAGAAAGAAACAGTTCAGTATGGTATACTGCAAATAAAATTCTAAAGCAAAGAATAAGAAATCAGAAAAAGGAATTTCTTGTTGAATGAGCTCATGAAAATGATAAACCTACTTGGGAACCTGAAGATTTTGTTAGTGAAGAGCTTAAGAGACTATACTTTGTTAGGCACACTAAAACTGGAAAACGTAGGAAACGTAATTATAGGTATTTCCATTAAAAATTAAAAAAATAAGGGTTCCACCTTAATGGGTATTGAAAGAGTTAAGGTAGGCATTCTCTATGTGCTTTTGTTTGACCTTTATGTTTTGTTCTCAGTTACTTCAATAAGTGTACATATTGTTTAAGAATATTTTCTGTACGAATATGCATTTTGTATCACTTTATATGAACATATAATTCATTTTCTGTTGAAAAGAAAGATGGTTGGAGTGTCATTTCTGGACTTTGGGGGTTTAAACTATGCATTTGCTTATTTAAGACATCATCACTATATATAAGATTTTTGTATGTAAATTTCTGTTAGTGAAATGAGTGTGTGTGAATTATTTCAGGTCTTATCTTTAGTTACTGAATGGGTGTTTGTAGCGCTAATACACATATTTGGTTTCGTTGGTGTCTAAAGTAGTGGTTTGCTTGTGTTTTAGTGTCATTGGTCGGAATGATTCTCTTCATCTGGATCTTATGTACCACCCCGGTTTCTGGTAAGGAGCTGCATAGGTTGAATAATGGCATTGTATTTGAGAAGGGAACCCCGCTACAGCTTGAAGGAGAAATGTGGATCCACACGTTCATGTTAAATTTGAATTACCCAAGGTGATGACTTTAAACAAAACTAAAGGCTGTTTAAGAGAGGGGAATACGTGTTATTTAGTGAGTGACATTGCTTTAGAAATTAATCAAATAAAGCAAGAAACAGAAGTGATAATCAATAACACAATTGATATAATTAATGAATTAATTCCTGAGAGGAATGTGTTTGTAACAAAATGCCGTACAAAAAGAGCATTGTTGCCTTTTATTGGTGATCTATTAAAAATAATATTTGGTACTGCAACATACTAGTATATAAGGATGTAGAAATTTAAGCTTAATGTATAAATGCTTTTAACAAAGTTAGTCGTAGGATTCTTAGTTCTGTTGAACAGAAGGAAAATGATTTGGCTTCATATATTCATACCTCAGATATCAGAATGAATAATATAATACAAGGCCTGCAACAAAATGAAATAGCTATTCAAGTGGCTCAACAAATTTTGCAACGGTCAGTAAATGATCTTGAAAAATCCTTTTCTACCATTTAGTCCTTATTATGCAACAAATTCAAAAATCCCGACAGTTGGAATCTATGTTTGTTAAATTTTGGGTGGTATATATGATTTACTTGAAGGAACACTATCACCTTATTTGATATCACCACATGTAATGGAGAAGACTGTTTTGGATTTTGAAAACATTTTACATATAAATTTTAAAGGATTTCATCTAACATATAATTAAAGACCCGAGAGAGATATATGAAAATGTCAAAAGCATGAATGCTAGGAAAGGATCAAAATGATATATATCTGTTAATTTCCCCCATCTCCCTTTTTTCACAACCATTATTATTACTAGTATTTAAAATAAATCCTTTCCTGTACCTATCAACAGTACTTCTGATCATGCTACACAGTTGTTAGATATGCCAGATTAATGTGTTTCTTCAAATGATATGAAATACAACACTTAAGAAGCTTGATATCTTGGAATGTTCCCATGGAAAATTGACTATTTGTGCATTTCAAAGGGTGCTTTCGCCAATGAATAAAACTTCATGTATAGTAGCACTTTTTCAAGATGATAAGGATAATTGTCAAAAACCTATATGTGACTTTAGATTTTCAGTGAATCAATCACCTTCAACAATATATGCACTTGCTGATGGTTCTATACTTTTATATAATATATATTTTCTTGTATTTAATTGCAAATCTGGTAATAGACATGTGGAAGGCTGTAAATTTTGTGTTCTTATAGTCCCATGTGAAAGTTCAGTTTCTACTGAGAATATATATTTACCAGGCAGACTAACTTCTTGTCACAACAATACTGAAAGTAAATTGTATCCTGTAAATTTAGCTCTGTTTAGTGTTACAAAGTTTTCCCAATGACAGTTCATTAGAAACGATTGGTAGTTCTTCATTGTTTAAAGAGAATTTGTTAATAAATATACCACAATTAAAAATATATAATCAATCTATGTCAAAGATTATCGCAAATGATAAACAAGAAAAGCATTGATGCAAAGCATCAAAGGCGAAACCAAAAAAAAATTGATCAAGGTTTGCACCTATAAATACTTTAAAAAAAGTGTAATTCATAGTAGTGCTTTTACTTGTGTGCTGGAGGATAGGCCCGGTTTAAGTTGAAACTTAAACCAAAAAGAACAGACTATGTTTTGCCAAGATGAAAAGACAATTTATAGTCAATTAACCAATCACTTATAAGACTCATGCCATAAGAGATATTTTTTTTAGATTTATTTTAACAGATACAAGAATACCTGGGTCATCAGCATATAATAAAAGCTTATTGCTTAGGGTTGCAGACACGTCATTGACATATATTAGACATAAAAGAGGACCTAAAATGAACCTCAGGGGGACACAATTATCTCAAACACAGAAAAAACACAGATGAAATAGATATAGATTTAATCAGAGCTTAGACACACACATATATAATATATATCAAATACACTAAAGTGATGTCTGAATAAACAATGAAATATACTATGCAATCAGTCTAAAGGTAAGACAAATCATCAACTTGAACAGATATAATTATGACTAATTTCAGACCAATGAAAATATAGAATTAAATGAACACAGATCAAAAATCGCACATAACAGAAATTAACATAAAATAAAAGTCGAACTGACTTTAAATTAAACATAAATTAAACAAAAATAAGAAAGTCTTACTGACTTTACAAAAACAAGCAATCAAAAATAAAATGGGTTGGGAGGGCGGGGCGAAAAAAGATCTGTATCAACCAAAATGTGTCTAAGAACTGTAAAGACCGCGAAAAGATGACTGAATTTATAACAACGCACGCGTAGGAATACAACTAAATCAGTGACCCGAAAAATACAAACACCTAAAGAATGACCCAACAGATTAACCAATAAAAATTTCTGTATTATATCGGTAATTAATAGATTTTAGATAAATCGAAAATACTCTACATAGGTACTTGGAGCAGTAGTAGATTGAGTACAGCTGCTGTCCATCAACCAAGAATGTCATGTAACTAATGGCAGATGCTCTTGAGGTTCCATGAAGAAGAAGAACTTCGTTATTTTCAATTCCATTCTTTGAGTTCATTTTTCCATCTTAGTGTTGATAACAATTTTTGCTACCAAATGAATGCGGAAGTAATGTTTTAGTTAATAAGTTTTTGGATAGTTTGTAGTTAATCTGTGAAATTATGGTTATTACTTAAAGGTATGTTGAATTAATTGTTGGCTACTGCAGTAAGTAAAATTTACGTATGCTTATTTCCTCCATGAGTGTCACTAAGTCCTATGTGTCCGTATTTTAAGAAAAATTCTACATGTATGCTTTATTTACCAAGAGTCGTGGGCATTTCTAAAAATAGACCAGTGACGTATGATGACGTCACAGGAACAAGCATGGAAATTACAAGAAAATGTTGAACTATTTGTATTTTGCACCGTCATGATCTTTTATGCATCTCTTAAGACTTATTTCCGATTATCTAGCTCATTTTATATAGGTACCATTTTGCATTGACATGCATTTTGCTTTTCCTTGAGTCGTGGCTAACATGTATGTCAACAGTAGTTTAGTGTAAGAAAACATTTGTCAAATCTCAAGTGAACTATTTCAAGTTACCTAACCAATTTATTAAACATCATTAGCTAGCCAAAAGTTCTAGCCGTAGGTGAGTCACGTACGACTAGCCAGGACACGCTGTATTGGCTAGCGGTACGGCACTTTTCAGAATTATATGGTAGTCGAAAGAAAGTATAAGAATACAGTATATATTTTTGTCATCTCAAGACGTCAAGAAAAAATAGTGTTTGGTTGCAGTTAAATAACATCAATTGAAATAGTTTACAAAACGTTGATATTTTTTTTCTTTCATTTAGTTGAATTTTAAAAAAAAAAAAAAAAAAAAAAAAAAAAAAAAAAAAAACCCGAAAATAATTGTTGCTAGGCTCTGATAATTGCGTCAATTACCGACGGTATAGAAGTTTGTCCATCATTAAGGAAAGTTTGTCTTAATTGAGGCTTATTAATTGATTGAGCTTGTATGTTCGATATTTGAAATTATCTATACTGTATTTGAAAATTATTAAATAATTTTTTCTTTTCACCGTTTTTTTCAGTATTCTTTTTATTTGTTTAATTATTTATTCCCCTCCGATCATTATTTATTCGATCCATGTGCTTATTATAATTAACAAAAATGATTTAACAATTCATCTTTCATGCAAATAAAACAACAAATCATAAGCATGAAAATCAAGGACGTTATATAACAACTTATAACATACAACTTTGACACTTTTATCAAAATAAATTATACAACGCTTGTTCGTATTCTTTTTTTTTTTACAAAATGTCGGAACATCTTTATTAAAGTTAACACACTAGGACGAATGCAGAGACTTGATTAAAATCCTTGTTTAAAGGCACAAAATAACATATGCATTTTCGACTTCCATATAATTTTGAAAAGTGCCGTACGGCTAGCCAATACAGTGTGTCCTGGCTAGTCGTACGAGACTCACGTACGGCTAGAACTTTTGGCTAGCCGTACGGGCCGTACGGCTAGCCACTTCCCTGATTAATTTATTCGGTACTTAACAGTCTTCAATAAGATCTATTAGAGTTTGTAATGAAACTAAAATAAAACATCAGGACAACTTTCATTCTGCCTTCAAAATCTTTTATAAATACATTAACAAAATTGTAGCAACAATTGCAAATGATATTTTAATAAAGCAATGTGGTTTTCAAATGTATCCTATACCGTTCATTTTGCTTTATAAACAAACATAAATAGTTGCAAAAAGACGGAGATACAACAAATGATTTCAAAATTTTATTTAAGATGGATAATGGATCGATAATAGATATAATGATGCCGATGACCAAGTGTTAGTTTATATTTCAATTAATAGTTCAGTGAGACTTTCTGTGGGCCAAATTTTGGCACGAAATTAAGTCGCACCTGTTCCAAACACCGGAAACCAGTAGGTTGTTGTTGTTGTTGTCAAAAAATGTAAACAAATCGTACAAATGGCCAAATTATTCGATTATTACAGTATTTACAACTTTTTAACAACAAATTATAAGAAATATATATATAATTAAAATACATTTTTAGCTCGACTATTCGCAGAATAATCGAGCTAATGCAGTCACCCATTTGTCGGCGTCGGCGTCGGCGTCCCTGTGGTTAAGTTTTTGTATGTAAGCTGGTATCTCCATAACTACTGAAGGGAATGGATTGAAACTTCACACACTTGTTCTCTGTGATTATCTAAGATGATTGGCACAAGTCCATAACTCTGAATTGTTTTATTTCATAATTATGCCCTTTTTCGACTTAGAAAATCTTGGTTAAGTTTTTGTATGTAAGCTGGTATCTCCATAACTACTGAAGGGAATGGATTGAAACTTCACACACTTGTTCTCTGTGATTTTCTAAGATGATTGGCACAAGTCCCATAACTCTGATTTGCTTTTTTTCATAATTATGCCCCCTTTTTCGACTTAGAAATTCTTGGTTAAGTTTTTGTATGTAAGCTGGTATCTCCATAACTACTGAAGGGAATGGATTGAAACTTCACACACTTGTTCTCTGTGATTATCTAAGATGATTGGCACAAGTCCCATAACTCTGGTTTGCTTTTTTTCATAATTATGCCCCTTTTTCGACTTAGAAATTCTTAGTTAAGTTTGTGTATGTAAGCTGTTATCTCCATAACTACTGAAGGGAATTGATTGAAACTTCACACACTTGTTCTCTGTGTTTATCTAAGACAATTGGCACAAGTACCATAACTCTGATTTGCTTTTTTACATAATTATGCCTCTTTTTTCGACTTAGTAATTCTTGGTTAAGTTTTTGCGTGTAAGCTGTATCTCCATAACTACTGAAGGGAATGGATTGAAACTTCACACACTTGTTCTCTGTGATTATCTAAGATAATTGGCACAAGTCCCATAACTCTGATTTGCTTTTTTACAATAATTATGCCCCTTTTTGACTTAGAAATTCTTGGTTAAGTTTTTGCATGTAAGCTGGTATCTCCATAACTACTGAAGGTAATGGATTGAAACTTCACACACTTGTTCTCCTCTGATTATCTTAGATGATTGGCACAAGTCCCATAACTCGGATTTGCTTTTTACATAATTATGCCCCTTTTTTCGACTTAGAAATTTTTGGTTAAGTTTTTGCGTGTAAGCTGGTATCTCCAATAACTACTGAAGGGAATGGATTGAAACTTCACACACTTGGTCTCTGTGATTATCTAAGGTGATTGGTACAAGTCCCATAACTCTGAATTGTTTTATTTCATAATTATGCCCCTTTTTCGACTTAGAAAATCTTGGTTAAGTTTTTGTATGTAAGCTTGTATCTCCATAACTACTGAAGGGAATGTATTGAAACTTGAAGAGTTTGTACCTTTTCGGACAATTTTATGTATTCATATAGGTAAGCATTATTATACTCAATGAAACACCCTTGTGACAAATTTTCGAATAGTCGAGCTTTACTGTCCTCCGACAGTTCTTGTTAACCATACAAAAAGTCATCTACGATTTTAACCCACCCACGACTCAAGGAAAACCCACGCCTTAAGGAAAAGCAGCCATATAGGGTAATTCCCAAGGAAGTGGCTGGCCGTACGGGCCCGTACAGCTAGCCAAAAGTTCTAGCCGTACGTGAGTCACGACGACTAGCCAGCTACCTCCAGGGTCAAAGTCACACTTGCTCATTCAAGGTCAACATTGTCTATTTGAGGGTATATCTCGTGTCCAGTCTATACCTTTCTTATCTTGAAGGGATTTTGTAAATACTTGCCATAATTGTTCAAAATAATCAGGAGATGTGTCATGCGCAAAAACCAAGGTCAAGATCACACTTGGAGGTCAAATATTTACATAGTCTGTTACAGGGTATATTTTGTGTCCGGTCCATAACTTTGTCATTTATCAAGGAATTTGAAATAACTTGGCACAAATGTTTGTTATAATAAGAGGATGTGTCATGCGCAAAACCAGACCCCTACCTCCATGGTCAAGGTCGCACTTGCTCATTTAATGTCAACATCGCTATTTGAGGGTATATGTCGTGTCCAGTCCATAACTTTCTTATCTATGAAGGGATTTTGTAAATACTTGCCATAATTGTTCACAATAATCAGACAATGTGCCATGCATAAAAACCAGTCACCTACCTCCAAGGTCAAGGTCACACTTGGAGGTCAAATACTTACATAGTCTGTTACAGGGTATATTTTGTGTCCAGTCCATAACTTTTTCATAGATCAAAGAATTTTGAAAATACTTCGCACAAATAGTCACTATAAAAAGAGGATGTGTCATGCGCAACACCTGCATCCCTACCTCCAAGGTCAAGGTCACACTTAGAGGTCAAAAATTAACATAGTCTGTTATAGTGTATATTTTGTGTCGGATCTAGAACTTCTTCATAGTTCAAGGGATTTTGAAAACTTGGCACAAATAGTCACAATAATAAGACGATATTTCAAGTACAATACCTGCACCCCTACCTCCAACGTCACACTTAAAGGTCAAAGGTTAACAGAGTCTGTTATTTGGTATATTTTGTGTCCCGTCCATTACTTCTTTATAGATTAAGGGATTTTGAAAATACTTGGCACAAATAGTCACAATGATTAAATGATATGTCATGGGTAACATCTGTGTCCCTACCTCAAAGGTCAAGGTCACAGTTAGAGGTCAAAGATTTACTTATTCTGTAATAGGGTATATTTTGTGTCCAATCTATAATTTCATCATAGTTCAAGGGTTTTTAAAAATACTTGGCACAAATAGTCTCAATAATAAGACATTTTATGTCATGCACAACACCTCCTCCCCTACCTCCAAGGTCAAAGCTTAACATGATAGATTTTTAAATTCCCTGTTTCATTTTATTTTTTAATAAATTTATTGGTGCATTTGCAGATCTAGCATTTATCATAATTTTGGACTGAATGTCCTGAGATCCATACCTCAATCTTTTGAAATAGCACAATTTTATGCTTCATATAAAACTTCCCGAGGCGGGGGACGTTCAGGTAACTCTGTTACAAATTCTTGTTATTTTTAAAGTTTGTCCGGGCATATTGCACTGGTTTTGCGGTTAAATGATTTTCGGCCGAGTTATGGCTCTTTGATAAGAAGGTGTTTTTTTCTGTGTGTTGCCAGATATAGGCCTACAAAAGTTTGTCCGAACTATTCCTCATAAACTGCTGGTGCAATTTTATCCAAACTTTACAGGAATGATCAGTACCAAGTCAATTGTGCACTGTCCGTCTGGCTGTCCGCCTGTCACAAAACTTGTCCCAACATGAAATTGGCCATGATGAGGTGACACATGTGATCACTGATGGCTGTTGTTCTTAACAGATTTAAATTGATATGTAACCGCCTGGTGGGGATTCGAACCCCCGACACTCGGAATACCATTCCGCGGCTCTTCCCTCTGAGCAATTCGGTAGCTTATAGAGGTGTAACGATTCATCGATGCATCGATACATCGCGATCAGCCCTGTCTTCGATGTATGCATCGTAATGAATTTATAAATTCCAATATATCAGGATGCAATACATATTTCACCACCTGATGCATCGATATAGCGGCAAAGTATCGCAATACACTAATAGTTATGGTATTATTAAAAATCCTTAAGAATAAAGTAAAAATCCTTAAGTAATAAGTAATATTGTTGAAAGATCAAAACTTGAAAATAAGTTATAATAACAAGTCGAAGAGTTTATTGTTTTGTTATTGTAATAGTTTTATATTACATTCGTATTTATGCTGTGAACAAATGACCAAGTTTTTTATATAGATAAAGTCTGAAGGTCAGTATTGTGATACGTATTGCATCGCAACATAAGAATCGCAATATGCATCGCACATTATCAAAGTATGCAATATATATCGTGAATCGCATCGTTTGGAAATGCAAGTATCGTGATATGCATCGTGACAGAAAAAAATGGCAATGCACAGCCCGAGTAGCTTACACATTGTTTGTGTTAAAATACTGAAAAGTTATAAACCTATTGTGTATTTCTTAGAATTTCCAAGGGTTACTTAGCAATGTGAATTAAATTCTAGCTGGGCTGTATGTCAGTCACAGGGTGAGAAAAAAGTGCAGCCGTCATGGACTCGAACCTGTGAGTTGCGAACCCGTGACCCTCAGAATACCGTACCACGGCTGTACTTATTGAGCTGCCCTGTCGCTTCCACATTGTATGTGCTTAATAGTGAATACCTCTAAATTGTGACAAATACAGTTAAATAGTTAAAGAAAACAGGTAAATAAATTCTAAATTAACACCAATTGAAAATAAAAATCAAAAAACAAAACAAACACACGCATAATTTTTTATTCTTTCGACAAAAATTACAATAACAATATATTACGAGTTTTAAAATTATTTTTTACTAAAAAGGGATGAGACATTTATTGATAGTTTCATTATTTATACATGTATTATAGTGAAAACTTTACTAATTATACTTTGTACTATTTCTATATTTTTGTACGATTAAAAATAGCTAGCCTTTTTTTTTAATAAGAAAATTCTATGGTGGCTAAAATGTACCATGTTGCACAACCTGTAGACAGGATGAGGTAACTATATCAAGCATTTTGACAGAATTATGCCCCTTTTTCGACTTAGAATTTACGTTAAAGTTTTTGTAATACCTCAAATATTTTCAAAGTCCATAGACTTATGGCTTTGTAACTTTGCAAACTTGTTCACCATCATGACACTAACCTGAATAATGCCCCCGCTTTTTCAACTATTGACATCTGGCTTTGAAACAAGTTGAAATTTTATTCTCTAATCTTTGAGAGCATAATAGGACTCTCTTCAAGGCCTATAACTGTAACATGGTTTTAAAGAAAAATTTTGCCCTTTAATTAACTTAGAAAATTTTACATTATCAAGTTTTTTTTTACTATCAAGCACTTGAAGAATAGTCAAGGGTTGCTGTCCTACCGACAGCTCTTAATAGACATGTAATCACTGTGACACAACAGATCGGCTAAGCCACCCTTTACAATATTCCCCTTACTGTCAGCTCATAATCAGGGCATAAATTACTATTAAATTTTTTGTGTGTGGCCTGGGCTTTTAAGGACCTTTATTTTGTTTCAAGACCTGTCTGACAGCCATATTGATGTTGTGTAATTACTTGTGATATTTAATAAATATATGTTTTGTTAAATAATGATACATTGATTAGGTATTCCCTTTGTAATTCTGTGTTTCTATTAAATGTTTATAATGTTCTATTAATACTGCCTGCCTTTTTGGTATGCCGTTCGGTCAGAATATCAATATAATCCAGTTTAATTTATCCATCCGTTAACAAATATTATTATTATGCTCCCCGAAAAATTTCGGGGGAGCATATAGTCGTCGGGTTGTCCGTCCGTCCGTCTGTCCGTCCGTCCGTCAGTCCGTACGTACGTCCCGAATTCGTGTCCGGCCCATAACTTTGTTATTTGAAGTCGGATTTTAAAATTATTTCACAGAAATGATCACCATATTGAGACGACGTGTCGCGGCGCAACATTTGGGTCGCTACCTTGAAGGTCAAGGTCACAGCATGACCTTGCAGCAAAATCGTGTCCGGTCCATAACTTCCTTATTTGAAGTTGGATTTAAAAAAATATTTCACAGAAACGATCACCATATTGAGACGACGTGTCGCGCGCAACATTTGAGTCGCTACCTTGAAGGTCAAAGGTCAACAACATGACCTTGCAGCAAAAATCGTGTCCGGTCCATAACTTCATTATTTGAAGTCAGATTTTAAAAAAATATTTCACAGAAAATGATCACCATATTGAGACGACGTGTCGCGCGCAACATTTGGGTTGCTACCTTGAAGGTCAAGGTCACAGCATGACCTTGCAGCAAAATCGTGTCCGGTCTATAACTTTGTTATTTGAAGTTGGATTTTAAAAATATTTCACAGAAATGATCACCATATTGAGACGACATGTCGCGCGCAACATTTGGGTCGCTACCTTGAAGGTCAAGGTCACAGCATGACCTTGCAGCAAAATCGTGTCCGGTCCATAACTTTGTTATTTGAAGTCGGATTTAAAAAATATTCCACAGAAATGATCACCATATTGAGACGATGTGTCGCGTGCAACATGTGGGTCGCTTCCTTGAAGGTCAAGGTCACAGCATGTCGCTACCTTGAAGGTCAAGGTCACAGCATGACCTTGCAGCAAAATCGTGTCCGGTCTATAACTTTGTTATTTGAAGTTGGATTTTAAAAATATTTCACAGAAATGATCACCATATTGAGACGACATGTCGCGCGCAACATTTGGGTCGCTACCTTGAAGGTCAAGGTCACAGCATGACCTTGCAGCAAAATCGTGTCCGGTCCATAACTTTTGTTATTTGAAGTCGGATTTAAAAAATATTCCACAGAAATGATCACCATATTGAGACGATGTGTCGCGTGCAACATGTGGGTCGCTTCCTTGAAGGTCAAGGTCACAGCATGACCTTGCAGCAAAATCGTGTCCGGCCCATAACTTCCCTATTTGAAGTTTTAGATTTAAAAAGTATTTCACAGAAATGATCATCATATTAAGATGACGTGTCTTGCACAACATTTAAGTCGCTACCTTGAAGGGTCAAGGTCACAGCATGACCTTGCAGCAAAATCTGTCCGGCCCATAACTTCCTTATTTGAAGTCAGATTTTTTAAAACTATTTCACAGAAATGATGACCATATTAAAAATGGCGTGTCATGCGCAACATTTGGCTCGCTACCTTGAAGGTCAAGGTCACAGCATGACCCTTGAAGCAAAATTGTGTCCGGCACATAACTTCATTACTTGAAGTCGGATTTTACAACTATTTCACAGAAATGATCACCACAATGAGACATTGTGTCGCGCGCAACATTAGGGTCGCTACCTTGAAGGTCAAGGTCACGGTATGACCTTGCAGCAAAATCGTGTCCGGCCATAACTTTGTTACTGGAAGTCGGATTTAACAACTATTTCACAGAGATGATCACCATATTGAATCGACGTGTCGCATGCAACATTTAGGTCACTACGTTGAAGGTCAGGGTCACAGCATGACCTTGCAGCAAAATAATGTCAGGCGCATAACTTTGTTATTTGAAATCGGATTTTACAACTATTTCACAAAAATGATCACCATATTTAGACAATGTGTCGTGCACAATATTTGGGTTGTTTTTACACTTTGAACTTTGTCTTTGACATAACTCTGACACAACAAGAGGTATACCTTCCTGTGTCCAAAACCTATTCGGGGAGCATCACCCGGTTCAACCGGCTCTTGTTCTTATTTTATATTAAATTCACCCTAGCTGGATTGCTATGACTTTCAACCAGATCAATCAAATAAAAAGAATACAATGATATAGCAATATTCCTATTTAATGTACAATAAAAAAACAGTTACAATTATTATTTTAGCACTCTTTTAAAATTGTCAATCCTTTATTCCCGGACATAACGTGCGGTGTTTACATGTTAAAAGTTAAATACATCTTAATCATATATGAGGTCTATAATAAGTTCTAATTGCTTTAAGTCATCCCAAAATTACTGTTTTCTGGGAGCATAACTTGAATGAAATATATTAAAAGTGATAAATTGTAGTCATCATTATATATTAGCCTTCTTACCCTATGCAGAATGCGCATGCGCGAAACTCAAAAATTGTAATACTATGGAAAAATCCTAATGTCAAATATAAAAGAATACCGGCGTTAGACTCTCATTTTCTTACAGCAGTTCCTATTTTTATGCCACCACAGCAATTCTGCTTGATTGATCCTTGGTAGAAGGGCTTCCAAAGTTGTTCAAAGAATTTCATTACATGCAGAAATCTGGTTGCCATGGCAACCAAAAGGAATTATAAGATTAAATTTAAAAAATATTCTTTTAAAGACCCAAAAGGCCTAGAGCTAAGATATTTTGCATAAGGCATTGTCTGGTAGACCTCTACCAAGTTTGTTCAAATTATAGCCTTGGGGTCAAAATCGGCTCTGCCCCGGGGTCATTGATTTTCACTTTATGTACATATAGTAAAAACTTAAAATATCTTCTTGTAAAGACACAAAATGCCTAGAGCTTAGATGTTTTGCATAAGGCATTGTCTGGAGATCTCTACCCAGATTGTTCAATTTATAGCCCTGGGGTCAAAATCGGCCTGCCTTGGGGGTCATTGGTTTTCCTTATATGAGCCGCGTCATGACAAAACCAACATAATGGGTTTGCGACCAGCATGGATCCAGGCCAGCCTGTGCATCCACGCAGTCTGATCAGGACCGATGCTGTTCGCTATCAGTTTCTGTACTTGTTATAGAGTTGTAAGCGAATATCAGTGATCCTGATCAGACTGCGCAGATGCGCAGGCTGATATGGATCCATGCTGGTTGCAAACCCATTATGTTTGTTTTATCATGACGCGGCTCATAATACATATTATGTATTATTATATAGTAAAAACTAAAAGTAAAATCTCTAGCAATTGACAAATGCTAGAGGTTAGATATTGTGCATGAAACATTGTGTAATGAACCTCTAGCAAGATTGTTCAAGTTATAGCCCTGGGGTCAGAATTGCCCCCGCCCCGGGGTCATTGATTTTCAATATATACATACAGTAAAAAATCAAAAAATCTTATTGTCTCAAGGTACATTAGTCTTAGAGTTTTAATATTTGTTAAATGATATCATCAATAGGCACTTTAGCAAAGTTGTTCAAATTTTGCCTCTTAAGTGTCAAAATCAGCCCCGCCCTGGGGGCCATAGGTTTTCCTTATATGTATATAGTAAAAACTTAAAAAATCACTTTCTCTAAATTTACAAAGGCTAGAGTTTAGATGTTTTGTATGAAACTTGTGAAGTGAACCTCTAGTAAGATTGTACAAACTATAGCCCTTTTGGTCAAAATTGGCCCCCTCCAGGGTGGTCATTTATTTCCCTATGTATGTATAGTAAAAAAAAAAAAAATTTCTTCGTCTGAAGGTACAAGGCTAAGAGGCTTTGATATTTGGTTATAATATCACTTTACTGGGTCCTCTACTTAAGTTGTTTGTATTATGCCCCTTAGTGTTAAAAATTTGCTCTGCCCCAGAGGTTGAAGTTTTTTTCCATATATTTATAAAGTAAAAACTTGAAACCTTCTTCTCTGCATTGCCAAAGGCTAGAGGTAAAATATGTGACATGAGATTTTGCGAAGTGAACCTCTACCAAGATAATGTTCAAATTATAGCCTTGGGTCAAAATTGGGTCCGCCCCGGGGGTCATTGATTTTCATTATGTACATATAGTAAAAAAAATAAAAAATATTTTTGTCTGAAGTTACAAGGCAAAGGGCTTTGATGTTTGCTATATAATATCATCTATAAGTCCTCTACCAAAGGTTCAAAATTTTCCCCTGGTATCAAATTGGCTCTGCCCAGGGGTGGTGATTCTCATTATATACACATAGTAAAAACAGAAAATTAACAAATGTTTTCTGAATGGGAGAACTTAGCTACAGGAACTCTGATCTTTTATTGGATTAACAATTGATGTAACCACTTAACTAGATAGGTCAGGGATCTATGCATAATGACAATCTTCAATTGTAAAGATACAAAAAAAGCTGTTCCTACACTACTATTTAGTGTTTTATTAATGTGATGGCATAGTGTTTTTCTCAAATGCAATTTTGTTCGGTAAGCGATGGTTGCCAAATTTTTAATAGTCTGTTTATATACATTGTAATTGTACTATTGATTTAATTCTAAATGTAATAGGTGTTGAATAAGATTTTCATTTATTTTAAATAGGTCTCTTGAAGTTCTTAAATAGAATGGTCTTATCCATGTTTTATGTAAATATTTGTTTGCTGTATATGTATAAAAAAATTGTATGTATACACTTTAATGAGACAGAAAAAAGCATGAAAAAATAGATATTCTAAGATTAATATTTTTTGCAAATTAAAGATATTCTATGCTCAAATTTTTTTTTAAAAATATTAATGATTGCCACACAGTCTCTTTGTATGTATAAAATAAACATGTTTGGAATTCATTTAAGGTAGATATATGATATGTTTTGAAGTCAGTACACACTATATGTAGTCACCATATGCATATATAGTGTCATTAAAAAAATGCCAGTTTTTTTAAGAAAAGACCAATTTTACTTGACCCGTAATAGGGAATAGTCAGCTTCCCATACATAGTTTATTCATTATTTTATTCAAATTAAATATATTCAATAACTAAAGAATTTCTTGGATTTTAATGCATTTCTAAGATAAAAAATATTTTACCAAAAGATGAGCATAGTATATCTTTATCATTATCCTGGCAATTATCTGAGTTGATTTGATCTTTCAACCAGAGATATTAACACAATATCAACTTTTTCTGTACGAAATCTTCTGTGGTCATAGTATTATTTTTACAATAGCAGGGCTGGGAATCAAAACTGCGTCGTATCCTACAAAATGTAAACAAACGCCGCCATCTTGGAGCGAAAAATGTATGTTTTTGTATATAACTCTTTTTGTTTGAAATGACTGAAAACCAGATATATGTATTAACACGCTACACTATTTTCCGCTTCATTCGGTATATGCATCTTGCACAACTATTTTGTAAAACAAAAGTTATAGCGAACTTGCAACTCGAAGCGGGGCAGAATTTTTATGAAAATGTGTGGATACGACGCAGTTCATATTGCTTTATCTATCGTTTTTTCATCAAATCAATTATATACTCGTTTTCAGAGTTCACCATAAACTTCAAAACATAATTTTGCATCATTTACTAAACTTTCATTAAAAAGAGATGTTTATTTTGTAAGAAAATAATGATTTTTACGAAATGATACGACGCAGTTGAAAATAAAATATGATACGACGCAGTTGTATTTTCAGTGCAGGCTGCATATTGGTTAATGATATACTATGCTCAAATTTGATATCAGAAAATTTTGACAATTGCTACACAGTCTCTATGTAATATGAAAAAAAACATGTTTTGACTTCTTACAAAGTTAGTTTGTCATATTTAAAACTCTACACACATAGGTCGTCACAATATAAATATATAGTGTCGTTAAAAAAACTGGCAGTTTAAATTATGTGCTAGGTACTCGGCTTTTCCTTTTGTTTTCTTATTTAAGACATATTTCCCCTTCAAGTGATATATAATTTATTTGTTTTTATATATAACTCTCACGACAATAACTGCAGTGCACAAATTTTTTGGACAACCCTCGTATGCTAATAATGTCCAACAACATTTCTTGTTTACAACTTAAGTCAAAAGCAGAGGTCACTCATTGGTTCCATAAAAATGGAAATGTAATACAATTCTATTAAGGCTGCATTTTTTGGTCGCATTGTAGTTCCTATCATAAGCATCTACAAATTCCGAAAAGTTGTATCAAATGCAATATACATTGAAACACATGATCGCACACCAATATAACAACGTGTTCCAGTGATGCCTTAGCATGCTTCTAAAATTGTTCCCGTGAGTTCGAAATGGTAGTGATTACTATTTTTGATACAAAATTCCTTATTCCAGTGTAACCTCTCCAGGACCCTGTATTAATCAGGAATGACTTTAAAAAAAAGAAAAAGAGAAAGAATTTCAAATATTGAAAAGGTCTCTCGCTATCGGGAGAGAGCTATGCGCAAATTGCATGCCTACCTTTGTTATTTGTAATTAGCAATAATTTCCGTCAATTCCGTTATTATTTATGTCTTTTACGTGCCGATTTTATTGTATTATTGATTTCATTTTCTTAATAATCGGTGAGAATAGATGGGCTTTATTATTTGAAACTGAACTTTAATTTTTTTAAATTGTATTATAAATGGTTAAGCTACAATATATTTTTGCGAGTAGGTTATGTGTTCCGTTTTCAGCGCCGCGGAACTTTACCGCTAATTTTGTCGTATTGCATTTCTTTACCGCCGATGAGGAAAGGTCTACGGAATGTATTTTCTATATTTGCACTTTAGTATCATTCTTTTCCATTAAAAAACTTTAAAATTACATATGATACAACTACAAATTATTTTGTAAAGAAGGTGTCCGTTTTGAAAAGGTATTTTACGCTGTGCACCGATAAATTTGATACAGGTATGGGCAGACATGATCTTTCAACAGTATTGAAGAAGTTTTCACAATATTGAACAGAAAAGTTAGGTCAGATTATTGCATCGAATTTTCAACAGACTAGTACAGACCTTCATACTAAAGTGTGATTTTTATTTTGATAATGAATTGCCTGAAAACTTAAACAAAAGTTTTCAGAAAATGACTTCACAGAGGATTACCCCCTGTTTACAATGAAAATTTCTCTGCTAGTCTTACCGAAATAAGAAATTTAAATGTTATTCTCTTTATAATGAATTCAAATACAAAAAAAAAATGTATTTATAATCTTAAAACTTCACGCCAGAAGTTAATAAAAAGCTGCTTAATAGTACAGCTGATGTTAACAAATTTTGTTGAAAAAAAAAAAAAAAAAAAAAAAAAAAAAAATCAGACAGGTGTGTTCCACCGAGGCCGAGCTGTTTATGTTTACTGAATTCAAATCACTTGAACTGAACTGCTATGAATTCGAAAACCTCCAGGGAGTTTTTATTCTTTCGTGTGGAAAACCTATCAAGCTAGTTTCAAAATGTCGATGGTTCACTGCAGGTGCAACATTTTGCCTGAAATAATGCTTAAAATCGCACCTGAGGTCCTCTCCCCTAGTAAAGCTAATGTGTAGAGTGAAAGTTTGAAAACAAACCACAAAAAACAGTCATTATCCAGATCATGCAGAACCACAGTTAACTTAGAGCTTAGCTAGCCAAAATGAATTCAAGTCAATAGATTTCTACATTTGTTTTTGCGAAAAAAAAAATCGGGATAATATTGAACATACAGGAAAATATAAGAACTTATTTCAGATATTATGATCAACTAGGTAACATGTTCATGTTTAACTGAAAAGTAGCTTCTGCAATGTAAACTTTCAAATGAAATGTTATACTAGTATTGGACATGACACAATGTATTCTAAATAATCAAAAGCAACAGAACATTGCTTTACACCGCAAATGATCTGTGTTTTTTTATCTAGCGCAAGTAATTATTCCATAAAATAGAAATATATTGCCAAAATTATCCCTGTTGAAAAGACTGTAAAAAATACAACTGCGTCGTATCATATTTTATTTTCAACTGCGTCGTATCATTTCGTAAAAATCATTATTTTCTTACAAAATAAACATATCTTTTTAATGAAATTTTAGTAAATGATGCAAAATTATATTTCGAAGTTTATGGTCAACTCTGAAACAAATATATAATTGATTTAAAGGAAAAAAACAATAGATAAAGCAATATGAACTGCGTCGTATCCACACATTTTCATAAAAATTCTGCCCCGCTTCGAGTTGCAAGTTCGCTATAACTTTTGTTTTACAAAATAGTTGTGCAAGCAACATATACCGAACGAAGCGGAAAATGGTGTAGCGTGTTAATACATATATCTGGTTTTCAGTCATTTCCAACAAAAAGAGTTATAAACAAAAACATACGTTTTTCGTTCCAAGATGGCGGCGTTTGTTTACATTTTGTAGGATACGACGCAGTTTTGATTCCCAGCCCTGAATAGGTTTATCTCTTAGATTTGGTTTGCTAAATTGATAATCATGGTCATGCAACTACATAGTTAGGTGAAGAAGCATGCGCTTGTTTTGGTTGAGTCTATTTTTCTCTTTAGGGGGTTGAGTTGTCATACACAAATTTACAATTTATATGCATTTATTTTTTTTCAATGATTGTTATTATCTAAAATGCTTCTGGGATTGTTGTTTTATCAATTCATTTGTAAATAAGATTGTTATATGTCTATTAACGGAATCATTTTAATGAACACGAAATAAGTTCACACCTACATGTGTATTGGTAACGTGATGGTTTAAACCAATGAAAACACGTCAATATTATTATATTATGTAGCCAGCAAACTTTGAATTGCAAGTAATTTTTCATATCTTTTCGGCAGGATAAACTGTCCGAGGATTCGTATCGTAAAATGGCTGCCATTTACAGTATCAAGTGCGTATACCTTTTTCATATTTAATTGTAATAAATATTTACAAACTGTGTCTTTCGGGTTTTTTTTATATCAATATATAACCAATAATGATGTAAATATGAATAAATAATCATATCTCAAATCTTTGACTATGATTTACAATGAAATTGTACCTTAAGTGTATTAAAAAAGTTTTTAATTTCCTGTAATTTTATTTTGTGATTATGCTTCAAAGCAGTCAATTGACCGTGAATTTTCTTTTCATATTTTGATTTCCTTGAAATCATTTTTCTCATCTGAAGGCATGCAACTTTAATATGGTGATACATTAATTACATTCCATGAAAATGTTTAAAGATATAAAATATCCCATGTCATGTTTGTTCATTTTACATTACACCTTTAATTCAGCAAACATAAATTCTTCACAAAAACGTAGTATGCAATCGTACCTATATTACATACGAATGTATGTAATATTTTTCTTGTTTACAGTATGCTTCCTGGTGTCAATAAAATACTGTAATTGTTCTCATTATCACTTGACTTAATTGAACCGGAGGCAATAATTAGACTTCCTAAATTTACATTTTCATTTTAATAATAGAAGATTGATTTTTAAAGAAACTGGATAAAAGAACAAACTAATATTTTGTACACATCATTATCATTTCAACAGTCTTGACATTGCTTTCGTATTTACATGCCAAAACGTGAAATACATTTTATGGGTATATCAACCACGTCATTAAGTCATTTCAGCTTAACGTTATAATACTCTTTTAAATGAGTCAATTAACTGTCAAAATTGTAAACTTTAATGTAATATTTGTTAAAATTTTTATTTTAGATTTTCTCTTACATTGGTCGGATAATGGAAGATATGATATTCGGATTGATTCACTTGAACATCAATGACCACAAACGAGACTAACGTTAAAGATTTATGAAGCCACATCAAATTATATGGGCAGCTGTATAATAGCATGTTTTATGCTTTCTCAAAAGCACTAAGGGTATGTGTTAAACCTTTCTATAATGTTACAGCCGCTTGTAAATATAGATTTTTGAGAAAATTTTATGATACTGAGTGTCTGCAAAAGTTTAATGTAAAAAAAAACTTATTTAAATAGATGAAATATTCGAAGGAAATATATGTAGTCTATTATTACTTTAATTCAGGCTCTTTTCTCTATCAAGGAAGTACAAGCTGAGACAAGCTGGAAAGTAATATAAACACATTGTGGGAAACTGTCAAAAAGTTGTGGTTGAACAGAAATAAGACGCTCAGCTGATGCAAAATAACACATAGATGTGATGTTTTGAAAAAAACATTTATTCAACGAAGTTCTCTGAACACACATATGGCAAAACACACTGGCGAGAAAAATCATATATGTGGAATGTTTGATGAAGCATTTTCTCTACGAAGTTAATTGAACAAACACTTGACAATGCACACTGGAGAGAAGAAACATAAATGTTTAGTATGTGATAAAGTGTTTTCTCAACAATGTAATTTGAAAGTGCATATGACAATACACACTGGCGAGAAGAACCATGAATGCAAAGTGTGTTATAAAGCATTTTCTGTACGAAGTCGTTTGGTCAGGCATATGACAATACACACTGGTGAAAAAAATCATATTTGTCTAATGTGTGATAAAGCATTTTCTCAACAAAGATATTTGAACCAGCACTTGACAATACACACTGGCGAGAAGAATCATCAATGTAAAGTGTGTTATAAAGCATTTTCTCAACAAAGTACTTTGAACACGCATATGAAAATACATATTGGCGAGAAGAATCATAAATGTGAAGTGTGTGATAAAGCATTTTCTCTACGAAGTTATTTGGACAGTCATATGATAATACACTCTGGCGAGAAAAATCATATATGTAAAATATGTGATAAAGCATTTACTCAACGAAGTGCTTTGAACACACATATGACAATACACATTGGCGAGAAGAATCATAAATGTGAAGTGTGTGATAAAGCATTTTCTAAACAAAGTAATTTGAACAAACATATGAAAATACACTCTGACGAGAAAAATCATATTTGTACAATATGTGATAAAGCATTTTCTCAACATAGTTATTTGAACAGGCATATGAAAATACACACTGGCGAGAAGAATCATCAATGTACACTGTGTGATAAAGCATTTTCTGTACGAAGTACTTTGAACAGTCATATGACAATACACACTGGTGAGAAGAATCATATATGTAAAATGTGTGATAAAGCATTTTCTTTACGAAGTAGTTTGATCACACATATGACAAAACACATTGGTGAGAAAAATCATGTATGTAAAATGTGTGATAAAGCATTTTTTCTGCGGAGTCAATTGATCAGGCATATGAATTTAAATCAGCATATGACAATACACACTGGCGAGAAGAATCATATATGTAAAATGTGTAATAAAGCATTTTCTCAACGAGGCAATTTGACCAAGCATATGAAAATACACACTGGCGAGAAGAATCATCAATGTAAAGTGTGTGATAAAGCATTCTCTCAACGAAGTACTTTGAGCAGTCATATGACAATACACACTGGTGAGAAGAATCATGTATGTGAAGTGTGTAATACGGCATTTTCTTTACGAAGTATTTTGATCAAACATATGACAATACACACTGATGAGAAAAATCATAAATGTAAAATGTGTGATCAAGCATTTCGTCTACAAAGTCATTTGATCAGGCATATGAATTTAAATCAGCATATGACAATACACACTGGTGAGAAGAATCATATATGTGAAGTGTGTGATAAAGCATTTTCTCAACGAAGTAGTTTGAACCGGCATATGACAATACACACTGGTGAGAAGAATCATAGATGTGAAGTGTGTGACAAAACATTTTCTCAACGAAGTAGTTTGAACCAGCATATGACAATACACACTGGTGAGAAGAATCATAAATGTAAAGTGTGTGATAAAGCATTTTCTCAACGAGTAACACTGAAGACACATTTAAAAATACATACTAAATACAAGGAAAAAATAGATAAAGGACATTTGTGATTATTTATTTTCTAATTACTGTTATCTTTTCTCACATACATGTATATGGCAAAACATGCTGGCGAGAGTAACACAATTGTGAAATGTGTGATATAGCGTTTTGTACTTGAGGTAGTTTCATCACACATACATGTATGGCAAAATGCTGGTAAAAGAAAACCTTATTGTGGTTTGTGCAATTCAGCGTTTCTCATCGAGGTTCTTTGAACAAACAAAATAATTGATATAACAGATTTATATTGATCTGACAGATCAAAACATAAATATGAATTGAATGAAAATTTATTTTATGAAGAAGTACAATGTAGTTTAATTACTCATTATGTTAATACACACTATAGAGAAGAAATATGGATGCTAATTTGAGATATTTATATATAAAATGACCTTCAAACACATATTACAAGCCACAGAAAGAGAAATGTACATTATTCGTAAGTCATCATTCATACTTATGCGACCACTTAAATAATTATGTGAAATATTAGATCAACTATCAGTCGACAAAAGTACTCAAAATACAAATGTCAATTTTTACTCGCGGGAAGGAACATAGATTCGGTGTTTGAAGAAATTGTGGCATTGAATGATGTTATATTATCAGACATATATGATAACTCACTAACTACTGAAGGGAATGGATTGAAACTTCACACATTTGTTCTCTGTGATTATCTAAGATGATTGGCATAAGTCCTATCACTCTGATTTGCTTTTTTACATAATTATTCACTGGCAATAACGATGAAGTCGAATTCGCGATAACAAATTTATGTAAATTTGACCATCAGACACATAGAGGCCAAAGATTAACAGAGTCTGTTATTTGGTATATTTTGTGTCCCGTCCATAACTTCTTTATAGATCAAGGGATTTTTAAAATACTTTGCACAAATAGTTACAATAATAAGATGATATGTTATGCACAACACCTGCACCACTACCTCCAAGGTCAAAGTCACACTTAGAGGGACAAAGCTTAACATGATAGATTTTTAAATTCCGTGTTTCATTTTATTTCTGTTGCATTTGCAGATCTAGCATTGATCATAATTTTGGGCTGAAAGTCCTGAGTTCCATACCCTAATCTTTTGAAATAGCACAATTTTATGCTTCATATAAAACTTCCCCGAGGCGGGGGACGTTGGTAACTCTGTTACAAATTCTTATTTAATTTGTTTCGATATTTGTCTATTTTATCTCAAAACAGGGTTGTTTCTTTGCAAATCAGCAAAATTTTACATTATCTTTATGTACCATTCAATTTTAGCAAAATGCGATCAATATTAGTTATATAAAACAAAGAAAATAAAATCAGGATCACTTGATCCTGATCCTGATCTTTTCTTTGTGAACACGGGGCCTGGTTCCCAACATCTATTGATTCCAATATCATATCTAGTTTGGTTCCCAGCATCTATTGATTCCAATATTATATTAAGTCTGGTTTCCAGCATATATTGTTAGCATATACATGTTTTTATTTCTTTTTTAATAATCGAGCTAATGCAGTCACCCATTTGTCTGCGTCGGTGCAGGCGTCCCTGTGGTCAAGTTTTGCATGTAAGCTGGTATCTCCATAGCTACTGACGGGAATGGATTGAAACTTCACACACTTGTTCTCTGTGATTATCTAACATGATTGACACAAGTCCCATAACTCTGATTTGCTTTTTTACATAATTATGCCCCATTTTCGACTTAGAAATGTTTGGTTAAGTTTTTGCGGGTAAGCTGGTATCTCCATAACTACTGAAGGGAATGGATTGAAACTTCACACGCTTGTTCTCTGTGATTATCTTAGATGATTGGCACAAGTCCGATAACTCTGATTTGCTTTTTTACATAATTATGCCCCTTTTTCGACTTACAAATTCTTGGTAAAGTTTTTGCGTGTAAGCTGGTATCTCCATAACTACTGAAGGGAATGGATTGAAACTTCACACATTTGTTTTCTGTGATTATCTAAGATGATTGGCACAAGTCCTATCACTCTGATTTGTTTTTTTACATAATTTTGCCCCCTTTTCGACTTAGAAATTCTTGGTTAAGTTTTTGCGTGTAAGCTGGTATCTCCATAACTACTGATAGGAATGGTTTGAAACTTCACACACTTGTTCTCTGTGATTATCTTAGATGATTGGCACAAGTCCGATAACTCTGATTTGCTTTTTTACATAATTATGCCCCTTTTTAGCTCACCTGAGCATGCTCAGGGTGAGCTTTTAGGATCGATAATTGTCTGTCGTCCGTCCGTCGTCTGTTCACATTTAGTTGTTAACACTCTAGCGGTCGCATTTTTGCCTCAATCATCATCAAACTTGGTCAGGATGCTTATCTAGATGTTAGCTCGGATGAGTTCGAACATGGGTCATCTCGGATGAGAAACTAGGTCACAAGAGCTAAAAATAGAAAAACCTTGTTAACACTCTAGACGTCACATTTTTGCATCAATCATCATCAAACTTGGTCAGGATGCTTATCTAGTTGATAGCTCGGACGAGTTTGAACATGGGTCATCTCGGATGAAAAAGTTAGATCTAGAAAAAGTAGGTCACCAGAGCTAAAAATAGAAAAACCTTGTTAACACTCTAGCGGTGACATTTTTGCATCAATCATCATCAAACTTGGTCAATATGTTTGTCTAGTTGATAGCTCGGATGAGTTTGAACATGGGTCATCTCGGATGAAAAAGTAGGTCACTGGAGCTAAAAATAGAAAAACCTTGTTAACACTCTAGCGGTCACATTTTTGCATCACTCATCATCAAACTTGGTCAGGATGCTTATCAAGTTGATAGCTCAGATGAGTTCGAACATGGGTCATCTCGAATGAAAAAGTAGGTCACCAGAACTAAAAATAGAAAAACCTTGTTAACACTCTAGCGGTCACATTTTTGCATCAATCATCATCAAACTTGATCAAGATGCTTGTCTGGGTGATAGCTCGGATGAGTTCGAACATGGGTCATATCGATAACTAGGTCACAGGAGCTAAAAATAGAAAAACCTTGTTAACACTCTAGTGGTCACAATTTTGACTCAATTGTCATCAAACTTGGTCAGGAAACTTGTCTAGGTCATTGCTGGGAACAAATCGAACATGGGACATCTCGGATGAAGAACTAGGTCACAGGAGCTAAAAATAGAAAAATCTTGTTAACACTCTAGTGGCTACTGTTGTGATCCAAATATTCTGTTAATTGGTCTGAAAGTTTGTTTTGATGATTTCTAAGTCAAGATCGAACATGGGTCATCTTGGATGAAAAACTAGGTCACACCGCCCAAATATGGAAAAACCTTGTTAACATTCTAGTGGTCACATTTTCTACTCAATTATCATCAAACTTGGTCAGGATGCTTGTCTATGTAATTCCTTGGATGAGTTCGAAATCGCATGTGAAACTAGGTCACCGGAGCTAAAAATAGAAAAATCTTGTTAACACTCTAGTTGCTTCTGTTTTGATCCAAGTATCCTGGAAATTGGTCTGAAAGTTTGTTTTGATGATTTCTAGGTCAAGTTTGAATATGTGTCACCTGGGTAAAAAAACTAGGTCGCACTGCTCAAATATGGATAATCCTTGTTAACACTGTAGTGGTCACATTTTTGACTCACCTGTCATGAGATTTGGTCAAAAGGCTTGTCTTGGTAATTGTTTGGATGAGTTTGATAAGTCAGGTGAGCGATCTAGGGCCATCATGGCCCTCTTGTTTGACTTAGAAATTCTTGGTTAAGTTTTTGCTAGTAAGCTGATATCTCCATAACTACTGAAGGGAATGGATTGAAATTTCACACACTTGTTCTCTGTGATTATCTTAGATGATTGGCACAAGTCCCATAACTCTGATTTGCTTTATTGCATAATTATGCCCCTTTTTCGACTTAAAAATTCTAGGTAAATTTTTGCTTGTTTTTACTACTGAAGGGTTTGTACCTTTTCGGACAATTTTATGTATTCATATAGGTAAGCATTATTATACTCAATAAAACACCCTTGTGACAACTTTTCGAATAGTCGTGCCGACAGTTCTTGTTTGTAATGGACTATATTATCTTATAATGGTTGCTATTCATACATTGTATGTACATTTTGTTTTCATGTTTTTTTTGTTGTTTTTTTTCATTAAAATAACTTTCTGTTATAGTTCACAAGTATCTTTTCTTTGTTTGTTCCTTTGTTTGCAAAGATAAACTTTAGCAATATTTAATGTTCCGTATACATTAACTGCAAATAACATTCCTTAAAAAATAAATGAATGAATGAATGAAACATAAAATATGAATAACTGAATAATAATATAGAAACAAGAATGAATGAATGAATGAATGAATGTATAAGGAAGAACAATAGAAAGAAAGAAAGAAAGAAAGAAAGTAGAAAAAAAGAAATAAAGAAAGAGAAAAGCAAGAAAGAAAGAAAGAAAGAAGAAAGAAAGAAAGAAGAAAAAAGAAAGAAATAAAGAAAGAGAAAAGAAAAGAAAGAAAGAATTAAAGAAAAGAAAGAAAGAAAGAAAAGAAAATTGAAAGAAAGAAAGAAAGTTTAATGAATTACCATTTTACTATACAAATGTATTTTATTTTTTCATTATATTTCAGTTTATTAATAGTTCTTCGGAAGAAAAAAAATAACTGCATTTTATTTCATTTCCAACATATTTAAAATGGGGCTCAATATTGCACCAAAAGTTATCAACTAAATGCAAGTATAAATGACTGACAGAACAGGACATTTTTCGCAGCATCTTTTAAATTTAGGAATACACAATTTCTGTACTAGAGTATTTTGAACGGTGGCATAAAAGTGACATTTGCATTTTATTTTTTATACCTTTTTTTTGTTTTTCGTACATATATTTTAGTTTTTGTTTTTGTTTGTTGTACATTTTTTTTTAGTTTAGAATACATACTTTTTTTAATTTTGCATACATATTCTCTTTTAGTTTTGCATACATAATTATGTTACTTTAGTTTTTTGTACATATCTTATTTTTTTGTACATATTTTTACATGACGGCATTTGCAAAGTAGAGGTTTGGATAATTATGCCATTTGAAAAAAACATTTTTTTAACACTTCGCCGCCTGTAAATTACAGTACCCCATTTGCAAATTCCATTTGCAAGTACCAACATTTTCATTTTGGAGGTATCAAAAAAATAACAACACCTCTAGTATATAAATAATCCGCGGTAACCCAAAGAAAGGTTAAGCATATTGTCTCGTTGTGGTTCACATTTTACACAAGGTGCCTGAAAATCCTTTATGGAGATAAGGAGCGGACATGAAACCCAAGTCTTAATCCTTTGACCTGCAGGGCGAAGATTAATTTTACCAGTGGTCGGCTTGGTTTAAAGTAAATGCCCCCCACCGCTATCCTCAGGGGGGCGGGGGCGGGGTGTTGAGTGGTGCATATTCATGATAATAACTGATCACCAATCAACAATCCTTTCCAAATAGACTCTAATATAAAAGTATATAATAATAAAAAACAATAATTATATAAAATACATATAATTTAAAAAATGGGCCGAAAAGGGTCTGCTGAAACCAGACTTGCCCGGCCGAAAACGACTGGTCCGATTCCAAAAATTGGCCGAAATGTGACCAAACCACTGTGCTAGTTTTATACTCAACTATTGGCTGTTATGAGATGTGAAGGCTGTTTTGATTGGCTAAAATATGTACGAAAAACAAAAATAAAATATGTACGAAAAACTAAAATAAAATATGTATGCAATATTAAAAAAAGTATGTATGCAAAACTAAAAAAATATGTATGCAAAACTAAAAAAATGCAAATGTCACTTTTATGCCACCGTAATTTTGTTATATGAACACAATTTTTAGATATTTCAAGTGGTAAAATTAATGAAACTTTTATCACTCAAACATCATCAAAGTATTTACCGTCATCTTCACTTGAACTCCACCTCTAATATTTCAATGTTGCAGATCGAAAATAAGTCATTACTCAGTATTTAAGCAGAACTCAGACGACATCTTTAGACCTCTGGAACCCAAAGTGCGTTGATCTGTAGCATATTAACGCACTTTGGGGTCAATTTCTCGATTTTGACCCCAAAGTGCGTTGGACCCCAAAGTGCGGTGCGAAGTTTAACGGACCCCAAAGTGCGGTGTTACACTGCCGTTACTGATATTAAGCTAAATTGCCACTGATTTGTTTCCATACTTTTTTCAGCGCGTCGCATTATTTCATCAAGCGATAAAATCACCGATTTGGATATATATTATTTTTATTCTTACAAGACATTAAGGCTATTGCGACTGATTTGTTTCCGTATCTATTTTCAGCGCGTTGCATTTTAGTGGTTTCGTCATAATTTAGCACACACTTTCAGTCCTTAATTAAGGCTCCCACGTTTACAATTTTTATTTGTTTGGGTCATCAGACCAAACAATTAATGGTAGAGAAATTTCAGACTCTGATGCTGTTAATTGCAAATGCCGAAAGTAGGTTACTTTTTTGAAGCGGTTACTTCCTTTTATATGTACACTAACGCCGAAAAATTCAGGGGAGATCACTGCGTGAAGATTGTTAAATGACAGGCGCATTAATTTTCAAGCAAAATAGTTCCCGAAAGGTCGAAGATTTCTTATATTGTTTTGTTCTTTATAGATAAACATGCCTATAGTAAGCTCCATGATTATTTACATCTGTGTTAAACAACCGGTTTAGCGTCGAAATAATAAGAGTTACAAGCCCTAATATAGAATAATATGGTTTTCTTCAGGTCATTCACATAACTTCACCGTGGCCGAGGGGCTTGCACGCTCGCTTAGGAATTAAGAGGTCTGTAGTTCAAATCCCAGTTAAGGCAACTCATTCTTTTTAATTGTTTATGTCAAATAAACATTGAATTGAATATCAGTGTTGTAATTAATCTTATAGCCAATTTACTACAGTTAAAACAATGGAAAGCACTGGTGGCACTGTACAAAACAAATTGGTTTATAATCTCACAACCTTTACCTTTCTGACATGAGGCCCAAACAAATTCAGCGCCTTCTGTGCTTTGATTTGTAAACGTTTACACGATTGCTAAGAACCGAAACGGTGGTACTTATAATTATGTGCTATGTTTCACCGTGTATTTAAGTCGCCAAATGATGACTTACTATCTATTTTTAACGGAAGTACAAATAATTATGTTCAGAACTCATCAGGATTGAGTCGGCACACATTTTCAGCATTGTATCATCATTTAGCTCTTGAAAGATCAAAGGAAAATCAACCATACCAAAATTGTATTATGTCACGAGCGATTATTGCACGGTAATGCTGTGTGGATGGTTGTAAATACTTATTATTCGTAATTTAATTCGGATTAAACCATTTACAATTGATAGAATTCATGATAACAGGCAATGATTAAGACATTTTGTAAGACAATAATGGTCATATTTCGATTGAACGGTAAACTTATTCGTGAACGTTTACGACTGAAAATCGAAACGAATCCGTTTAAACGTGTAACCGTAGGGGCCTTAGTCCTTATATTCAATAAGTTGAAGTGTTGGTCGTGTTAGAATGTACAATACGCCGTATTTATAGAATTAAGGTTACATATATCTATTATATAAAGTTAATGTATTTTTAAAAACAATAAAACTGCAATAAATCAGCACAAAATAATTAAAACATGCTTTAAATTATATATGGCGCAACTCTTATTTTGCTTTATTTCGTGAAATATCTAGATCAAAATTAGAATATTAATATGCAACAACTTAAGTCTCAGTATGCCAATGTTTAAAATAAATTTATGAATTGCAACACCGTGTTTGACATTGATTTTCCCTATATACATATAGTAAAAACTTATAAAATCTTCTTTCAAAGAACCCAAAGAGCTAGAGCCAAGATATTTAGCATGAAACATCTTCTAATGAGTGTCTATCAATTTTTTTCAAATAAAAGCCCTGGGGTCAAAATTGGCCCGCCCGAAGGGGTCATTGAATTTCTTTATATGTGTAAAGCAAAAACTTTAAAGAAAAAATCTTCTTTGAAAAAAACCCAAATAGCTAGAGTTTTGATACTAAGCATGAAACATCTTCTAGTGAGTGTCTACAAAGTTTGTTCAAATAAAAGCCCTTGGGTCAAAATTGGCCCCGCTCCGGGGGTCATTGATTTTATTTATGTGTATAGCAAAAACTTTAAAAAATCTTTGAAAAAAACCCAAATAGCTAGAGTTAAGATATTGAACATGAAACATCTTCCAGTAACTGTCTTCAAAGTTTGTTCAAATAAAAGCCAAATTGGCCCTGCCCCAGGGGACATTGATTTTCCTTATATGTGAATAGCAAAAACTTAAAAATTGAAAATAAAAACAAATAGCTAGAGTTTAGATATTAAGCATGAAACATCTTCTAGTGAGTGTCTTCAAAGTTTGTTCAAATTAAAGCTCTGGGGTCAAAACTGACCCCGCCCTATGTTCGTCATTGCTTTTAACTATATGTGTATAGTTAAAACTTAAAAAAAATCTTCTTTTTTTAAACTCAACCAGATTGACCTTAGACGTTTAGCATGAAACATCTTCTAATTGGTGTCTACCAAGTTTGTTCAAATAAAAGCCCTGGGGTTTAAACTGGACCCGCTCTGGGGGCCTATATACAGATGAGCGATTTAAGGGCCACCATGGTCCTCTTGTTTTTATAATGTAATGCTATGTATAATGATGTACTGAGTTCAAGACAAATTAAAATCATTTTCTGTACTGTAACTTTATTAAAGGGATAGAACACAACGTTCTACAGACGCTACATGAAACATAGAATATTTAACATACAAAAGGCTAAATGCACATATTCAAACACTTATAGCTATGTATATTTGTACAATATAAATAAAAAGGTCGGAAATCGTATGTTCGTTTGCTATATGCTTTACAATGATCTATTTCTAGTACATGGTGGTATCACTGTCGGAATATCGAAACAAATGTACAATGTCTATAGATTATAGAGTATTTAACATTTAGTTGTATAATACGGATTTATATTTTTTTGGACTTATGATAAAATATTGAGAAATATTGATGAAATAAATGTCAAAATTTATTTTTTCGCTGCAGTGAAACATAATTTCTGTATTTTCACCGGTGTCTTGCCGAACTACGTTCACCTTAAGTCAGCCAGTACACAAAATTAGAATGGAATTCTTCCTATTAATAAGGTTTAAAAAGAATAAACGGAAAATTCAACTTTTTCCAATTAATACAGGATTTATTTTCGTCTTGTGGTATAAAAATTATCATATTTCACTAAATATTTATTTTCATACCACTCAGTGAAAATAAATCTTGTATTTATAGAAGAAATTTGAATATCCTCTATATATTATTTCATCGTATGATTTGATGTAGCTTTAATTGCAAAAACCAAAGTATAATGTTTTTATTTAACAAAAATATATATATATAAATAAGTACCGTGGTTAAAGAGTATGCTTCTATAAAATACGATATTGAAAATATAGCGATATTTGCACTTTATCATTTTGATTAATTATATGCAAATTCAAGCTATTTTGTCCTCTATTCTATGCAATGTACAATTTCAATTAAACTTAGAGGGAACAGTCGATCGGTTTACTAATTAAAAAATTATGACACGTTGCTCATTATGATTATCATATGATATGGCTTTATCGATTCCTCGCCAATATATCCCTTTACAATTATTTTGATACAATTTATATATAATATAGTGAATAATGAGTGTAATTGAATAACGAAATAATACTAAGATAAGTATTTTTCAGCCAATTACATGTCATTATCAAGGTTATTATCTAATCTTATCTGAGATAATTATAATGAATTGTGATTTCAAACGCCAATCTATTGAAAGCGTACTTCCGGATATTGATACAATGCCATAATTGTTTTTATTGTCACCTAATTTTATTCAACCGAGGGTAATTTTCGGACTTCGTAATTAACCTTATATCATTCTACCAGAAATTCGATATTTAAAGAAACTTCATTAAAGCTGGACATCTACATTTCCCATGTTATTACTAAGGCGTTTACCAAATACAGACAAAAACGGTTTGATTTACTTTTTTTTCATTATTGTTACGATTCGTCAGTTATTTAGTCAAACATTTATTTAATGGATAAAATAATATTTTATTATTATTCTATTTTGTGATAGAGATAAATTTGTAAGAAATGTTGTTAGATCTCGAACTGTACGTAATGTAAGCATAATTATGTAGAAGAAAAATCCGAACGAACAGAAACATCTTACACTGAGTGTCGGTACAGACTTTGGTATTTTGTATCATGGTTACTGATTAAAGCAAAAGCCAGGTTATGACGACTTCCCGCCATAAGATAGACAAATCTTTTGGTTTGTTGCAACAATCAGTGTTTTGTCATTCTTCTTGTATGTTACATATATAAGTCATTTTTCAGAACGGAACATTTCTATTTAGGTATTTTTCTAATAAGAGTAGCTTTTGATCTAAGAACGCAATTCAATAATAAAAAGCGTCATTTTAAAGCGCTTGTTTGAGATTTTATTGTTAGTTTAGTACCTGTAAAACACTTGAAAATTCTGACAAATGTGCAACACTCAATTATCTTTATCTGCGCAATATTAGGCCAAACAATTTTGCCGCATAATATACTACTCTTACACCTGCAACTTTTGCAGACTAAACTATCTATCCCGGGGGAAATTGTTTAACGTGTGTACCCAGAGAGCCTGATATTCCCGTCTGTGATGACAAACAGTACTTATTTCATTTTCCTGGATTCAACATAATGTAATAAAGCAAAACAATGACGCGTTTATTTGTTCGTTACATTTTTATACATGTACAAATGCATGAAATTACAACTTCGTTCTAATCGCAGCAATGACGTAATCTCAAGAACTTAGTTAATTCTTAATGACGTCACTCCATTTTATTGAATGTTTCCAAACTTAATTAAGCTAAATGTTTAGTTTTCGTTATTTTCTTTCGAATGATGATTTAGAACGTAATTGACACTAGTTATGAATAGAGATTAATTAATTTATCTTATTAGACATTAGATGTATTATAAACCTCAAATTTGATATCTTATTTCCAGCAGAAAAATACAAGCTGTCAAGATGAACAATCAAGAACAAATTTGTGAGAAATTATTATCTCAAGGAAATAGAGTAGAAAGAAACATGACGACCAACCAATGTAAAAAGACTTGTGAATGTGAACTATGTAAATCTATTGGCACTCATATGACAAAACATACCACAGGCAAACAATATGTATGTGGAATTTGCGAAAAAAAGTTTTCACAAAGAAATCAACTTAAAATACACATGGCAATGCATACAGGTGAGAATAGATGTGAAATATGTGATAAATCGTTTGCCAACAAGTTTGTCCTTAAACGACATATGGCAATTCACACTGGTGAAAAAAATCATGAATGTGAAACATGCCATCAGGCATTTTCACAGAGCATTCAACTTTTAAAACATTTGACAATTCACAATGGTGAGAGTAAATTCAGTTGTGGAACATGTGAAAAATCATGTGCCGACAAGTATGCTTTAAAACGACACATGAAAACTCACACTGAAAAGAAGAAACATAAATGTGAGTTATGCGGTAAAGCATTTTCTGAGAGAAGTTCCCTGAAAATTCATCTTGCAATACACACTGGAGAGAAAAATTATGAATGTGGACTTTGTGGTAAAAAGTTTATACAAAATTTTCAACTTAAAATACATATGAAAGTTCACACTGGTGAGACGGATTTTAGATGTGATATTTGTGATAAAACGTTTTCTTACCAATGTAATCTTAAAAGACATATTACGAGTCACACTGGTGTGAAGAATCATAAGTGTGAGGTATGTGATAAAGCATTTTCTAGGCGAAGTAATCTTATCAGACATATGGCAATACACACTGGTGAGAAGAAACATAAATGTGAGGTGTGTTATAAATATTTTGCATCACAAAGTAATCTTATCACACACATGATAATACATACTGGCGAGAAGAAACATAAATGTGAGGTATGTGATAAAGCATTTTCTCAACGAGGTAGTCTTACCAGACATATGGCACTACACAGTAGTGAAAAGAAATAGAAGTGTGAATTATGTGATAGATATTTTACATCACAAATTAAACTGATCACACACATGATAATACATACTGACGAGAAGAAACATAGATGAGATGATGAAGCATTTTCTCAACGGGGTCATCTTATCAGACATATGACAATACACACTAAAGTTAAAAAAAAAGAAAAAAAAGAAAAACATAAATGTGAAATTTGTGATACATCATTTTCTAATCGAATTATGAAATCACATTTGAAAGAAATAACATACTTGCATTGCAAGGAAAATAAATAAATAAAGGACATCTGTGATAATGTATTTTCCTATTGCAGGACTCTTATCTCACATATATGGCAAAACGTGCTGGCGAGAGAAACACAAAAAATATGAAATGTGTTATATATTCTACTCGACTAAGTCTTATCAGACATGAGGCAAAAAATTCCTACCAAAAGAAAACGTAATTGTGATTTGTGCAATTAAGCTTATCTCATCGAGGTTCTTTGTGTTTAAAGTGAGACTGCTTAAGTTACATCATATGTTCATTACTTTATATCGCGTTGAACGGCTGTGATGTAATCTTACTTACGTTATTTTTTTCTTATGAACTTGTCGTCAATAACATTTTGCATTACTCGGCTAATGTTTAGTGTCATATTTATGTTCTTTAGGCTCTTTTCTCCCGTATATCCATTATCCAGTCAAAGAAAGAATGGAATGGAATGCAATGAAAGATAGAATTAAAGAAAGAAAGAAAGAAAGAAAGAAAGAAAGAAAGAAAGAAAGAAAGGCAGACAGACAGACAGTTGAATGAATAACCATTTTGATATTTACTTTTTGTTAATCCATTCATGAACATAATTTGGTAAAGAACCCTTATTCCTTAATTGTTTGTCTTGATTTTACAACGGTCTAAGAAATTTCAGAAACATGTGCCTGAAAGTTAGCATGCAAAGTATCATTACAAATTATTAACGACTAGTTTTTTTAACTTGTTGTATCGTTTCATTGCATGGCATTGAATATGGAATAAAGAAATGTAGTTTAGGAATTGTTCACGTGTTAATTGAGAATAAATTTCGAGAAATCAATTACAATAGAGTTACTAATTTAGTAAATGAAGTAAAGTTAAACTCTATGATGAACCTAGCTACTATTTTTGTTACAGTATAATCAAGAAGTGAATAAAGGAAAAAACAGGCCTTAACAAGGTGGACTGATTCATATGCAACATAAATTGTACATGTAACAAATTCTAGTTAAATTGAAAAAACTAACTCACCTTGACTTTATGCATAGTTTTAACATTCAGGTTTTGCTTGCATCGCTATTTTTAAAGGGAGTTAATGACTAAAGTAATTTGCATGACATTTCTAAAAAATAAGAATAAAACCCTCGTACTGCTGATTTATCCAATATCATATCTATACAAGTTAAATGTTGATGCTGAACATCAAAGACGTCGTCAAATGATGCGAACCGTCACAGCTAATGTACAAATCAGAATTGAAAATCGTTCTATATTACAGCTGAACATCCAGAGCACTAAATAATTTTTCTCCATGTTCTTGGTATGTGTGTGTGAAATTCTGAAAATGTTTTGTCTGTTGCAACAAAGATTGAAAACGTCTGGTCGGAGCAAAATAAATTGGATAACAAGTGAAATGAAAATCATTCGTAAAATTAAAATAAATTCATGACAATGACAATTGCTATACGGACAAATGCATATCTACTAGACGGCGCCTGCACCCGCCATCTAATGAAGTCTGTTTTTCAGCATATATTGGTTCCAATATCATATCTTGTCTGGTTCCATATTCTAATGTAAAACATATACATGGTGTTGTAATGGTCTGTACTTGATGACTACCATTCAAATATTTGTATGAGCATTTTTTTGTCATTTTAATTTTCATTTTCATTCATCCGCTTACATCAACTTAAATAAAAAAAAGTTTAAAAAAGAACGAATAATTAAATAAAAGAAGAAAGAAAGAATTAAAGAAAGAAAGAAAGAAAGAAAGAAAGAAAGAAAGAAAGGAAAGAAAGAAAGAAAGAAAGAAAGAAAAAAAAAGAAAGAAAAAAGAAAATAAGGATGCTTCCGATTCCAGATTTTTTGGGCCCCCATCAGTGCTTTCAGCACTTTGATTATTGCTGTGTGTATTGATTACACATAGTTATTTCCCTTTGATAAATGATCGTCATTAACCCTGCCAAAAAATCATTGTGTTACAATTTGTTTCAATAGAATAGTTCAGGTAAAAAGGTTTAATTTATATATTTAGTGGTGAAATAGTACTTTATATGTATATGATCCTTGTTTAAATAATGTTGCTATGTATGGTAAAACTATTTCTCAACATCAACTATTTTCCGCGCCATCACTTATCTATAGATCTAGTCCAAGTTAAAAAATTAAGATTATTTTTCCTGTACTGTTTAAAGTTTAAACCTTATCACAATCTTTTATAATTAAAAAAAAGTTAAAAGAGATTAGGTAATTTAGCAACACATCGTTTTTACAGGCGCCGTTTACACGAAATAAAGAATTTACATTTAAAATACAAAAAGGCTAAAAATTGCTTTTCATATTTCCAACAACTCCTATAGCTAAATACCTTTACTAAGAAATCAAGCCCTACTTTCAAAGGTCGGAAATTAGTATACCACTTATGGAGGCTATTTCCCTTTGTTTTTATTGACCTTTTCGGGAAAAACCTAGCCGCTAAACTCTGTTTTCCGGTACCGTTACGGAAAATTAAAAGCTGTCGGGAATTACATTCAAATGAACTACATAAACACTATTACATGATAAATTTCTATTTTATATCAATATTCTGCCGTTTAAGGTGAAAAGTCTAAGACTTGATGTGTTTGAAAAATAAGTCATACCCCCCTTTAGGTGAATTACCCAAAAGCTATGTACAGAATAGGTGAATTACCAAAACTATGTACAGTACCTGAAAATGGCATTTAGCTAGGTCTTCGAATTCGTGAATAATTTGCTTTACATTGATCTATTTCCAGTATGTGGTGGTTACATTGTCGGAATAACATTTCAAGTGGCCAAAACAAATGTACAATATCTAGATTATAGATTATTTAACATTTAGCTGTATAATACAGATTTTTATTTTTTTTTATACCCCAAAAAACAAAGTTTGGGGGTATATTAGGAGTCACCCGGTGGTTTCGGTCGGGCGGGTCGGGTCGGGTCCCAGAAACGTTCCCGTTGCATTTTCCTTGGGGTCCACACATAACTTAAAGACTAACTGGTTGGGGAATTCATATAAACTACATACAATGGTCAAGCAAATTTGAGAGGAAGTGCAAGTGCATTTAAGAACCATTAAACTCTATCTTGACTAATAACAGAAGGGGGTTATTTTTTTTTTGCCCTTTGTTACTTTTCCTTTCCGGGGCATTAAACTTGAAAACAAGCTGGTTGAATTCAAAACAACTTTAATACAAATTGTCCCAAACCACAATAAGGGGGGAAGTGCAGTGCACAAAACCATTAACTTATCTAACGTAATTACAGAGGTTTAATTGCCCTTTGTTTGCTTTTCCTTTTTTTTTTTTTTTTTTTTTTTTTTTTTTTTTTTTCTTTTTTAGTTGGGGACTTTTAACGTTGTCCCAACTAGTGTACTTTACAAACCCGAAATTTTCCAACCATAACAGGGTAACGCCACATACAGTGACGTTTCATCACCATTCTTATATGCTATATTGTATTCTACATTTTGCAGGTATGTTGAATTTCATAGTGTTCATCCGACCATGACTGACGCAAAACCGCCGCGAGTAAAAAAAATAGTGCTCTGTATTTCTGAAAACTTTGATTTATTGCGAATAGAAGAGAGATAAGAAATTTTTTTTTTAGAAAATCATTTGTAATTGAGCTTGCATAACGGTATTAGAAATGTAGCAGATATAATTTAAAAGGTTGATTAATTCTATGAATGGAATGTTAATTTGGTACATATTGAGGCGAAAGTCGCGGACAAAAACCAACATAATGGGTTTGCCACCAGCATGAATCAAAATTCAGGATCCATCCTGTTTTCGCTTACCAACTCTACTTTCAAGTAGGGGAAACTGATAGCGAACAACATGGATTGCAGGCTAGTCTGAAAATCCATGTGGTCGCACACGGACTATTTGGTTTTGTCGTGACACGGCTCATGAATTCGACAACTTCCGGTTTACTATATGACCTACTTGACAAGCATATTGACCTGTATAGCCCATAAGGTAAGTTTTAAAGCAAATATGTTATTATTGATGAATAATAATAGTAAGTTTATTTTTTTGATGTCAGTTTCGTTCCGAGGACTAAAACTTTCGTTAAATTAATAATTTCGAAGTAATTTGGGGTGGGAGATCTCAAGTCTTTCGTCCCCAAGACTTTCGACCCTACTGTAGCCTAGTCTCAAATTTTTTGGACTAACTGACAGATGTTACAAATTGATTTTACCACAGATTGTCTGCCTTTACAGGGAAAAGTGGCATATACAAACCTACAATTTTGTTGGTCTTGTCAGGGCCGTAACGTGTAAAATTTTGAATATATTTAATCGCGCCGGCCTCATAACTTTTTTTTACCTCGACACCGTTACAGTATAAAACTTCTGTGTATGGTGTACATGCAGAGCCCATATTTAAAACTCGAAACAAATGCAAAATTTGAATTGCTTTTTTTACTGGTTTGCCTTGGTTAAATATTTTTAGGGTTTTTAACCCTGTTTTATATGATGTGTATTAACAAACTTAAAAATGTAAAAAAAAAGCTTGTTTGTTGGCAATTGTTTGACGTTAAATTTTACTTTAATTCGGACAGAAAGGTCTTCCAAACTATGATACAAAATTGAGTAATATTTATTCATAATACAAGATCATATTTGAAAAAAACTTGCTTAGCAATATTGTCAAGAAACTGTTATTCATTATTAAATAAGCAAGTATTGTTTGGCAATATTGACCTGAGATTCATTAAAATTTTCGGGGATGCTTGTTAGTTTACGTAATTATTAAAATTAATGTTAAGATTTTTTATTGAAAGTATAATTATATATCATTTAATTACTGCTCGATGGCCTAGTGGTAAGTATGACCAAGTTGTACCCTAGGGTAGGCGCAAGTTCAAAATTCTTACAATGGACACAGCCTATTTTGTGTTTTCATATATTGATTTCATAATTTTGACAAATTTTTTTTTTGCCATGTGTACGACAATATTCCGTTCGTTTACATCGATATAGTTAACGTTTAAATTTAATTGCCTTTCAGGCGATAAATATTCAACATGAAGATAATTTAGATTGAGAAGATTATACTTTCTCTATGTAGATCAATCTAATTACGATCCGTAATCCAGGGATATTCTCCCTACAGGAAACCTGTGGCGGACGAAAATCGACGGACTATAACGAAATCAAACGATTTCCACTTAAATCGCAACTACTCGGCCCTTTCCGCCAGTCTTCGGATAAGGACTGTCAGTTATTAAAGATAATAGCCGAGGCAGTTCCGAATGATTACCACTAGCATTACATTTATTTTTGTAATCTTTAACCTAAAACTTAACGTCAGCAGGACAGAAACCCTTTACCAAGAAAATCAATTAAAAATGTGTAAAATATGAGTATCTAGACCTTTCTAATGATATAAAATATGAAACTGATTAACTTAAAAAAAAACTTTTGTAATTATTCATACAAAAATTACTATGATTTTCACTTTATCAGCTGCCTTACAACCGCGCAAAAATTACCGCTTTTCAGCAATTTGTTACTTAATTAATAGATTTTATAACAATAACATACAACGTGTAGTCACGTGATTCTTACAAAAAAGAATAGGGATAAACTCCTTGTTAATTATTAAATACATAGAGGATATTTGTTTGTTTGCATGTAAGATTGAAATATAATTTTACTTGAGTGAACACCAGATGCATATATTTTCACGAGTGGCGTAGCCAGGGAGTGAAAATACAATAGCTGGTGTTTTCACGAATGAAATATATTTCAATCTTATATGTAAAAACAAAATAAATTTTTCTTTTTATTTCATGCTTTTAAGTGATTTTCAGTATTTTTTTTACTGATTTTGCCGCGTAAACGTCCTGCATTTTTCTTGTGGACGTCATCGCATCATGGATGTCACATCATCAATTTTGTAATATTAAGTTTCTGTTAAATTTCTATAATTTTGTTACATTTTTTTTTTTTTTAACCATGATGTATTGATGATTATCGACTTTCTTTTCCTTAAGTCACAAATTTACGTATGACGGCATTTATTTCTGCCTGTTATTCAGTTTAGTTATGATTTTCTTTTCATCCGCATTCAGATATAGTCCGGCTACAGTGAAATTTAGTTTTTATAAATTTCACTAGTGGTTTATCAGAAAATAACCATTGAAAATATTTACAATAAAACACTGGAAAGCATGAAATAAAATAATAAAATCGAATAGGTCTCATTAGATATAAATAACCAAAAATTATTTGAAAGTATATTCATTTCAAATATAATGCCGATTTATTTGTCATTAAAAATAGCCAAACCGCGTGACACTTAGAAAAAAAAGTAAAAGAAATCAAGTAAGTTTAGTGACTTGGGTCCATAAGGGATACTATTCTTAAATTCATTTATTAAAAAATGGCACCAGTTGGGCCTTTTTTAAGATGTCCAATATTTTGTACAGAAACAGAACAGAACATATACTTTATTTAGAAATGACACAAGATTACCAATTATTACAAGTATAAATGTAATAACATGTGAACCCAAAGTCCAGTAGACAAAATTATCAAATCAAATTTGGGTATGGAACAAATGACCAGTAATATTATGTAATGCAAAATAATTCTTGAAGGTATTTTTATATGGGTATTTGCAGTAAATAAGTTTTATCAAACTGTAAAAGCATAAAGAAAACAGGTATAGAGAAAATTGCACGGAAATTTCATTTTTTTCTTAATGAATGTGTTTATACATAATACAGCCCGCGCGGTTTTATTGGATAACGAAAATCATGATTTGCGTCGCATTGCTATTTAATTAATGATAAAAACACAAACAAAACTATAGAAGCCATGGGACTGTCTGTACGTCATTGAGGAAAAAAAAAACAAACAAAATAAAAACAAAAACCAAAAAAACTTACACTTCCTCTTTTTCTTTTGAAAAATGTTCAATCAAGTGTTTTGACGGAAAAATATGATAATTTTTTTAAAAGTAGTTTCCGGACGTACATGAAAGAAGAGCTTTAAATTTGACAATATTAGGCCTTTGATAGAATCTTTTTGGGATAAAGCTTTGACCTTTTTTCACTGAAAAAGGGGCACTCTAGTAAATAATGCATCTCGTCACCAAGACTATTAGTATGGCATAACCGGCACATGCGCTGTTCATAAGGCGGAATAAATGACTGAGTCCAAAACGGCCTATTTTAATGGGGAAAAACCCATGGTTTTTCCGGGTGCAAAAAAAATAGGGACCCAATTTTTAATTTAACTTGGTTTGGGAAAGAAGAATTTTTCAAGGTTTAAAAGAATCTTTTTAAAAAAAGCTGAAAATTCTGCCCTTTAAGGGAAATTTCTTTAAATTTTTAGGGGCCTTCCCCGTTTAAACGGATTTTATAAGCGTTACTTTTATCAGTTTTTGGGCGTTATAGCCCCCGTAATTAGTTTGGGGGTTTCCAAAAAATACGAATTTTCCCCGTATTATTAAAATTAAATTTTTTAACCCAAAAATTTAAACCCCCCCTAAATTAGATCAGGGGCTTATCATGTTTAAATATGCACATTTTGTGATATTTTTGACTCAAATTTTTTAGGAAACGTATTCCAGAATTTAAAATTCGAGATTTTTAGTAAAATCTTTTGGGGAACTCCCACTCCCGCCCTTTAAAAATGTATGGGGGGTTTTTTCTTTTTTATTTTTAGTTATTTTTGGGGTAGGAAAATTAACATGAATTGGTTTAATTTAAAGGGCTAAAATTTTTTAGAAACCCCAAATTTTAAATTCCGTAAGTTTAAGGGTAGGGAATAGTTTGGTTTAAAGCTTTAAACTGGGGATTTAATAGGAAGGTTTTTTTTTTAAAGGGTTTTTTTATCCTTTTTTTATATAATTTGGGACCCCGGGTTTAATTTTTCCCGAGTGACAAAAATTTTTTCCCGGCCCAAAACAAAAAAATAAACCTTTAAAAAGAAAATATAAACCTTTAAAAAATTTTTTTAAATTTTTTCACACCTTTAAACACGGTTAATTTTGAAAAAAAATAAATTTCTTTTTTTATTATTTCCAAAAAAAAATTACTTTAGTCTTAGATAAAATTTATATTTGAGGTTTTTCCCATGTTTTGGGCAGATTTGTAAAAATCAATCTTAGGCCATAACTGAAAATGAGTGTTCGTTTTCACCCAAGGGATAACTTATATCGGAATAAGTTAAAGACAAGGGAATCTTTAAAATCGACCGGCAGTCTCTTCATTTTGAAAATCAATTTAATTATACCGTTAAAATTGGGTCCTTTCCGAGAAAACGTTTCCCAGATCGTTTAAATAAAAAAAATAGGGAGATAAATTTTTTCCCCTTGAACTACCCCCCAGAAAGCCTCCCGGAAAAATGCTTGAATGTTTTGGTCGTTTACTTGTACACAAGACTTTTAATGTCTGAAGTACATTACTTTTAAGCGTTTAAAAAATTTTAAACCAAATTTACACCGGGAACAAAAAAGTTTCCTCCCCAAAGGGACCCAACACGCCATAACGAATCAAAGGGGCCGAAAGAAAAAATCAATTTTAAAAGAACAAAATAACTTTTTTCCCTTTTTAGAGCGTAATTTTTCTATGAGAAAATGGAAGGGTGAAAATTATGATCATTTGGTATGAGTATTTTGCTCTAAAACCAAGCCCTTATTTTCCTGTAAATAATTATTGTCAGATAAAAATTTGGTTATTCTTTCGTTTAGGGACAGGCTGTAAAAATCCTGTCCTAAGGCAACTTAGAATTGTAATGGGGGTTGTAGTTTTTCCCGGATCAACAGGAGAGCCCTTACTTTATTTATATTTCATTTCAAATTGAGAAACGTTTTTTTATATGCTGAATTTTAAAGATTACTAAAACCCATATAATGTGGTCTTTAATTTTCAATAATCGGGGATATGGCTTTATTCTCAGTTTTTTAGGCCTTCTCCTACCATAGGTAATGATATTAAAACTGTTACAAATATAGTCGCCGGTTTCTACCGGCGACTAATAAAAAGGTCGGAAATCGTATGTTCGTTTGCTATATGCTTTACACTGATCTATTTCTAGTACATGGTGGTATCACTGTCGGAATATCGAAACAAATGTACAATGTCTATAGATTATAGAGTATTAAACCATTTAGTTGTATAATTTACGGGATTTATAAATTTTTGGACTTTTATGATAAAATATTGGAGAAAATATTTGATGAAATAACATGCTTAATCTTTATTTTTTCCATGTATTTTCACTGTCAAAGTTTTTTGTTTCGGCTGCAGTGAAACATTGAATTTTCTGTTTTTTTCAACCCGGTGTTCTTGCCGAAACTACGTTCACCTTAAAGGTCAGCCACTACACAAAATTAGAATGGGAATTCTTCTATTAAATTTAGGTTTAAAAAGGGAATAAACGGAAATTCAACTTTTTTCCAATTAATACAGGGATTTAAATTTTCGTCTTGTGGTATAAAATTTTTCATATTTCCAACTAAATTTTATATTTATTTCATTACCACTCGATCAGTGAAAATAAAAATTTGTAATTTATAGAAAAAATTTGAATATCCTCTATTATATTATTTTCATCGATGATTTGAGTAAGCTTTTAATTTGCAAAAACCAAGTAATAATGTTTTTAATTTAACAAAATATATTAAATAAATAAGTACCCGTGGGGTTTAAAAAGGGTAATTGGTTCATAGAATACGATATTGAAAATCATAGCGATATTTTTCCACTTTATCTTTTGATTTTTACATTATATCAAAATTCAAGGTATTTTTGTCCTCTATTTATTTTTCAATTCAATTTTCAATTAAACTTAGAGGAACCAGTCGAATTCGGTTTACTAATTTAAAATCATTATGACCACGTTGCTTCATTATTGATTTATCAATTGTATGGCCCTTTATCGTTTTCCTCGGGGCCAATAAATCCCTTTACAAAATTATTTTGATCAATTTTATATTATAATTATAAGTGATAATGAGGTGTAATTTGAATAACGAAATAATTTTCTAAGGGTAAGTAAAATTTTTGCAATTTTCAATTTCATTTTTTTAATTTTTACTAAACTTATCTAGATAAATTTTAATAAAATTTTGAAAATTTAAAAACCCCAAACTTTGAAAGCGTACCTTTCCCGGGTATTGGGTTTCCCAAAGCCCATAAAATTTTTTTTTATTGTCAAATTAATTTTTTTCAAAGAGGGTTAAATTTCCGGGGCTTCCAAAATTAAAACCCTTTTATATTCTACCAGAAATTTTATATTTAAAGAAACTTTTATTTAAAACTGGAAATCTACATTTCCCCTGTTTTACTAAGGGGGTTTACCCCAAATTTCAGACAAAAAACGGTTTGATTTTTTTTTTTTTTTTTTAACCCGAATTCGTCAGTTTATTTAGTCAAATTTTTTAATGGATTAAAAATTTTAAATTTATTATTTTTTTTTTTTGTTGATAGGAGATAAATTTTTAAAGGGAAAATGTTGTTAATATCGGGAATGTACCGTAAATTGTAAGCATATATTATGTAGAAAAAAAATCCGAACGAACAGAAAATTCTTACCCTGGTGGTCTTACAGGAACTTTGGTATTTTTTTCATGGTTACTGATTAAAGCAAAAGGGCCAGGTTATGACGACTTCCCGCCATAAGATAGGACAAAATCTTTTGGGTTTGTTGCAACATCAATTTGTTTTGTTTCCTTCTTCTTGTATGTTAAATATTTATTCCATTTTTCAGAAACGGAAATTTCCTTATTTAGTGTTTCTTTCTAAGGAGTAGCTTTTGATTCTAAGGGAACAAATTTCAATAATAAAAAAGGGGGTCATTTTAAAAGCGCTTTTTTGGATTTTATTGAGTTTAGTACCTGTAAAACCCTTGACATTCTGAACAAATGGCAACACTCAATTATCTTTATCTGCCCGCAATATTAGGCCCAAACCCAATTTTGCCGCATAATTATTACTATCTTACAACCTGAACTTTTGCAGGGACTCAAAACTAATCTTCCCGGGGGAAAAATTGTTTAAACGTTGTTTTACCCAAGAAGCCTGATATTTTCCCGTCTTGGATGACAAAACAGTACTTTTCATTTTTCCTGGTTCAACATAATTGTAATTAAAGCAAAACAATGACGCGTTTTTTTTCGTTTACATTTTAACATGTTACAAATGCATGAAATTACAACTTCGTTCTAATCGCAGCAATGACGTAATCTCAAGAACTTAGTTAATTCTTAAAATGCATCATGGCATCATTTCTAAACATGGAATAAGAACATTCAACTTACATGTAGAATAAGTGGCGTGCTTTAATGGGTTTTTTTATGAATAAATTGCGAAACTATGAAGACGTCAGTCCACTTTTTGAAAAGTTTCCTAATTAAAACTAAATTTAAGGGGTTTTTATTTTTTTTTCGGGAAAATTTATTGAGAACGTAAATTTACACAAAATTTTTTAAAAGAGATTAATTAATTTTTTCTTATTTGGAAAATTAGATGTTTTTATAAAAAACAAAGTTGATTTTCTTATTTCCAGGGAGAAAAAACAAGCGTCAAGTAACAATCAAAACAAATTTTTTTGAGAAATTTTTAAACCAAGGAATAGAGTAGAAAGAAAACCCCAAAACGACCAAAACCCAATTTTAAAAAAACTTGGGGAATGTGAAAAAAATGTTAAAACTAAAATTTGGGACTCATATGAAAAAAAACCCCCCCAAGGCAAAAAAAATAAAATTTTATGTGGAAATTTGGGGAAAAAAAAGTTTTCACAAAAATAAAACAACTTTAAAAAACAAAATGGCAATGGGATTTCAGGGGAGAATAGGGTTGGGGAAATATTTTGATAAATTTGTTTTCCAACCAAAATTTTTCTTTTTAAAGACTATGGGAAAATTCACCACTGGTTTAAAAAAAACATTTAAAGTGGAAAAAAATGCCTCAGGCATTTTTAACCCCCAGGGATGCAAAATTTTAAAAAATTTGCCCAATTTCCCCAATAGGGAGTTTAAATTTTAAGTGTGGAACATGTGAAAAAAACATGTCCAAAAAGTATGCTTTAAAACACACCTGAAAATTTTACACGATAAGAAAAAATAAATGTTTAGTTTTGCGGGGAAAGGGGATTTTTTTGAGAGAAAATTCCCTGAAATTATCTTGCAAAACCCCACTTTGGGGAGGAAAAAATGGAAAGTTTGGGTTTTTTGGTAAACAGGGTTTTACAAAATTTTAACTTTTAAAATCATATGGGAAAGTTCACACTGGGATGAGGAAGGGATTTTGATTGATATTGTTAATAAAAAGTTTTCTTACCAAATGTAGTCTTAAAACAATATTTACGGAGTCCACTGGTGTGAAGGGAATCATTAAGTGTGAAAGTATTGTGATTTAAAGCATTTTCTAGGGCGAAGTTCATCTTTCAACATATGGCAAACCACACTGGGTGGAAGAAACATTAAGTGGAATTGTGTTATAAATATTTCCCCAAATCACAAAGTAATTCTTATCACACACATTGAAAATAATTACTGCGAGAAGGAAAACATTAAAATGTTTGAGGTTGTGATAAAGCATTTTCTCACGAAGTTTAATCTTTATCACACACATACAATTCATTACCGGTGTGAAGGATCCCATTTAAGTGTGAAGTTATGGAATTTTAAAAGCATTTTTCTAGGCGATAAAACTTACCACAATATGGCAATACACCCAACTGGTGATAAGAAATTAAAGTGTGAATTGTGTTTGATTTTTACATTTACAAAGTAAAATGATCCCCACAATTTATAAAAAACTACTGAAAAGAAAAAACATAAATGGAGAAATAGCATTTTCTCAAAGAAGGGCACTTTCAAAAAAAATAAATAACCCCTTTAAAGGGAAAAAAAAAGAAAAAAAAAAAAAAACATAAATGTGAAATTTTTTTGATACCCTTTTATTTTTTAATCGGAAAATTTTGAAGACCCCGTATTTTTTTTTAAAAAAAATTATTTTCCCCTTGCATTGGGGAAAGGGAAAAAAATAAATAAAGGGCATCCCGTGATAAAAGAATTTTTCCCATTCAGTTAATTATATTTAAACTTTTTTTCCCCCATATATGGCAAAACGTGCTGGCGAGAGAAACGTACACAATAATTGTGAAATGTGTTATATATTCTAATCGACTAAGTCTTATCAGACATGAGGCAAAAAAATTCTGCTAAAAGAAACGTAATTGTGATTTGTGCAATTAAGCTTATCTCATTTCGAGGTTCTTTGAGTATTATAAAAGTGAGACCGCTTAATAATTTACCTAAAATTTAAAATACTTTATTTCGCGTTGAATCGGCTGATGTAATCTTACTTACGTTATTCTTTTCTTATGAACTTGTCGTCAATTTAACATTTTGCATTACTCGGCTAATGTTTAGTATCATATTTATGTTCTTTAGGCTCTTTTTTCCCGTATATCCATTATCCAGTCAAAGAAAGAATGGAATGGAATAACAATGAAAAGATTAGAATAAAGAAAGAAAGAATGAAAGAAAGTTGAATGAATAAACCCATTTTGATTATTTACTTTTTTGGGTTAATTCCATTCATGAAACATAATTTGGTCAAGCCCCTTCTTCCTTAATTGTTTGTCTTTGATTTTTACAACGGTCTAAGAAAATTTTCAGAAACAATGTGCCTGAAAGTTAAGCAATGCAAAGGTATAATCAACAAATTATTAACGACTAGTTTTTTTTAACTTTGTATCGTTTCTTTTGTCATTGGCATTGAATATATCCCGGGCAAACAAAAGACGTTGTACCAAACGTTTGTAACTGCGGTTAAGACCCTTGACGTTGGGTAACGTTGGCCCAGAAGGTTGGATTTGAAAACCCTTTTTTAGACGTCGGAAACCGACGGTCTAATACAAACTTCATTAAAAATGACCTTTAAATCCCAACCTTTTTCCTGACCATAAATCCACCTTTTTCTGAACCAATATTTGACCATAAACCAAAAACCCTTTTTTGACCATTTTTTGGTCATAATCCAACCTTTTCTTTCTGACCATAATCCAACCTTGTCGGACCAAATTTTCTGACCTTCAAAACTTTTTTGGAATATGATCTTTTTTTCATTTTAAGGCTCTTTAATAGGGTAAACAAATAAACATTCTTACAATTTTAGCAATTTATTTTCAACACAGAATCAAATGTACAAAATAAAAAATGTGGTACTATAACTAATGCAACATTTACATAATATTTTTTGAAACTATTAAACTTGACAGTATGTATTATAATAACTTAAATGTTTAAGATAAACAAAATCCTTCATATAAATTAACACTTAAACATCCATGCATGTTTTTTTTCTTATATCACCAAGGCTTATTCCCGATTTATCTTACTGATTGTTTATTTGTCTTTGTAATTTATAACTGAATCTAGATCTGAATGTTAAATGAAACAATATTCTGAATATTTTGATATAACTATAAACAAGCAATGTTCATTTATCTTAATCAGCATTCTTCTTTTGTCCTCCTCCACTATGGCGATCTGGAGCATACTTTAAGCATATCATAATCTGAATATTTACCGTCTCCAACCTGACATCTCATCACACTATCTGAAATTTAAAAAATCAAATAATCAGTTACAATTGCAAGAAATGAATCACTTTTATATATTACAATTAAATGAAATTCTTACAAAACTCTCCAACTAATTAAACAAAAAGAGGCTTATTATTTTTTTTTAATTTAGTTTTAACCATATAGTTTCGTGTACCTATATATCTATTTGATAAAAATGGCTTCGTTAATTTCATTATAAAATCAAGGGTAATAAGATCACTGTATTTCCAATAATATTTTGAAATATACCTGTCACAAACTCTTGGTAGGTTTTCATTTTTCTTTTCCTCTTAATATTTTCATCTTCCTCCTTTGAACTTTTGACAGATGTTGAATTATCATAGATTGAATTAAGCTTATCTCATCGAGGTTCTTTGAGTTTAAAGTGAGACCGCTTAAGTTACCTCATATGTTCATTACTTTATATCGCGTTGAACGGCTGATGTAATCTTACTTACGTTATTCTTTTCTTATGAACTTGTCGTCAATAACATTTTGCATTACTCGGCTAATGTTTAGTGTCATATTTATGTTCTTTAGGCTCTTTTCTCCCGTATATCCATTATCCAGTCAAAGAAAGAATGGAATGGAATGCAATGAAAGATAGAATTAAAGAAAGAAAGAAAGAAAGAAAGAAAGACAGACAGACAGTTGAATGAATAACCATTTTGATATTTACTTTTTGTTAATCCATTCATGAACATAATTTGGTAAAGAACCTTATTCCTTAATTGTTTGTCTTGATTTTACAACGGTCTAAGAAATTTCAGAAACATGTGCCTGAAAGTTAGCATGCAAAGTATCATTACAAATTATTAACGACTAGTTTTTTAACTTGTTGTATCGTTTCATTGCATGGCATTGAATATGGAATAAAGAAATGTAGTTTAGGAATTGTTCACGTGTTAATTGAGAATAAATTCGAGAAATCAATTACAATAGAGTTACTAATTTAGTAAATGAAGTAAAGTTAAACTCTATGATGAACCTAGCTACTATTTTTGTTACAGTATAATCAAGAAGTGAATAAAGGAAAAACAGGCCTTAACAAGGTGGACTGATTCATATGCAACATAAATTGTACATGTAACAAATTCTAGTTAAATTGAAAAAACTAACTCACCTTGACTTTATGCATAGTTTTAACATTCAGGTTTTGCTTGCATCGCTATTTGAAAGGGAGTTAATGACTAAAGTAATTTGCATGACATTTCTAAAAAATAAGAATAAAACCCTCGTACTGCTGAATTATCCAATATCATATCTATACAAGTTAAATGTTGATGCTGAACATCAAAGACGTCGTCAAATGATGCGAACCGTCACAGCTAATGTACAAATCAGAATTGAAAATCGTTCTATATTACAGCTGAACATCCAGAGCACTAAATAATTTTTTTCTCCATGTTCTTGGTATGTGTGTGAAATTCTGAAATGTTTGTCTGTTGCAACAAAGATTGAAACGTCTGGTCGAAGCAAAATGAATTGGATAACAAGTGAAATGGAAATCATTGGTAAAATTAAAATAAATTCATGACAATGTGTGCCGAGAATATGGCAATTTAAATATTGGTTCGAACTGCATAATGATCGAGTGATTTTAAGGACGAACTGTCTGTTATTTTACAAATAGCGAAAATATGTCTGTAATATCAAATAATAGTTATGAATAAATTGATATATATAATCAAATATTTGTTACGTATTGTGGTCTTATTTATAAAAGTCTAAAAAAACTACTTGAATAAATAAAAGATTGCATATTCGCCTAGAATCTAGGTATGATAAAAATAATCTCCGATACGTATTTTAGTGATACCTTTGGTTCTCTGCCCGTCATTAGACTATAGACGGGTCTGTGCTGAACTAAGGGTTAAAGGAGAACCGCCTTTCTGATAGTAAAGCTCTGTGACATGTTGTACATCAGAAAAGCTATTTTTATAAGAAAATTTGAAAACAATGTGATTTTGATAAAAAAAAAAATGCACAAAATCAAGTCTAAATGTTTCCCCATTGCTATACGGACAAATGCATATCTACTAGACGGCGCGTGCACGCGCCCTCGAATGAAGTCTTGTTCCTAGCATATATTTGTTCCAATATCATATCTAGTCTGGTTCCCATATCTCAATGTAAACATATACATGTGTTTGTAATGGTCTGTACTAGATGAATACCATTCAAATATTGTATGAGTAGTTTTTTGTCATTTTAATATTCTTTTTCATTCATCCGCTTAGTGTTTTTAAACTATTTTTTCTTTATCATCTTGTTTCACTATTAACATTTTAACCATGACTAGAATACATTCTCAGTCTCACCTTATAAGCATGTCAATGTTTGGACTTTTCTTGTTTAGCTTTTCTTTTCACCTTTTCCTAACAATCCGACGTGCACTTATTAAATTCCTGCCTTTAACACTCGTAAGAGGGCTTGGCAGTATCAGAGACATAGATAATGTTATCTATGTCTCTGGATAGATCTACATCAACTGAATAAAAAAGTTTAAAAAAGAACGAATAATTAAATAAAAGAAGAAAGAAAGAAAGAAAAGAAAGAAAAGAAAGAAAGAAAGAAAAAAGAAAGAAAGAAAGAAAAAAGAAAATAAGGATGCTTCCGATTCCAGATTTTTTGGGCCCCCATCAGTGCTTTCAGCACTTTGATTATTGCTGTGTGTATTGATTACACATAGTTATTTCCCTTTGATAAATGATCGTCATTAACCCTGCCAAAAAATCATTGTGTTACAATTTGTTTCAATAGAATAGTTCAGGTAAAAAGGTTTAATTTATATATTTAGTGGTGAAATAGTACTTTATATGTATATGATCATTGTTTAAATAATGTAATGCTATGTGTAATTATGTACTAGATCTATCAAGTTAAAATTAAGATTATTTTCTGTACTGTTTAAAGTTTACTTTATCACAATCTTTTATAATTAAAAAGTAAAAGAGATAGAATTTAGCAACACATCGTTTTACAGCCGCTACACGAAATAGAGAATACATTACATACAAAAGGCTAAATGCACATATTCCAACACTCCTAGCTAAATACTTTTACTAAGAATCAAGCCTACTTTCAAGGTCGGAAATAGTATACATATGTAGGCTATGTCTTTGTTTGTTATTGACCTTTTCGAAAACCTAGCTAAACTCTGTTTTCCGGTACGTTACGGATTAAGCTGTCGGGAATTACATCAAATGAACTACATAACACTATTACATGATATTTCTATTTTTATATCAATATTCTGCCGTTTAAGGTGAAAAGTCTAAGACTTGATGTGTTTGAAAATAAGTCATACCCCCTTTAGGTGAATTACCCAAAGCTATGTACAGAATAGGTGAATTACCCAAAACTATGTACAGAAAGTACCTGAAAATGGCATTTAGCTAGGTCTTCGAATTCGTGAATATATGCTTTACATTGATCTATTTCCAGTATGTGGTGGTTACATTGTCGGAATAACATCAAGTGGCCAAAACAAATGTACAATATCTAGATTATAGATTATTTAACATTTAGCTGTATAATACAGATTTATATTTTTTTTTACTTGTGATAAAATATTGAGAAGCATTGATGAAATAAAATGCTTATTTTTTTAAGCCCGAAAGAATTTTGGGCATATATTATGTTATACCCCCTGGCGTCTGTCTGTCTGTCCGAGCTAACATATGGATACTTATGTGGCTAGAGGGACAATAGGTAACAGTAAATTCTCTTTGATCCTATTCATTCCGTAATGCTTTTATTTGGCTATTTTTTTGTGTGACTAAAAAGAACAATAGAGAGAACAATAGAGAAGCCACATTATTACTCTCGTGTTAGAAGATCTGTATGTCCGTCCGTTAGAAATTTGGTTTCTGGAGCATAGTTAAAGTTACATTCGGCCCACAATATTCAATCTTCATAGGATGATTGTCCATATTGGGTAGAAGACCTCTATTGATTTTGGGGTCACAAGGTCAAAGGTCAAGGTCACTTACCTTAAATGACAAATATAATCACCATTATATAAGGTAAAACTTCTGTTAAGTGATATTGAAAATACAGCAAAAAATGTGCTTTACCATCTTTTATCAATTATTAATAATATGCAAATTCAATTAATATGTCCCCCTGTGAAGAAGATAATGCAAGAATTGAGTACATTATTTTGAAAGAGAAAGAAGAAAATCTAAAGTACAAAATTGATATTCCGGGTCTAATAGTTTGCAAAGAGAATCCTTTTTTAGCAGCCTCCAGGGATGGTGTAGTGGTTGGATCCAAAGGTCCTGAAGGTCTCATTGAAATTAAGACTTTATTACAGAACAAAAAAGCAATGATCAAAGAATCTGCAGAAAATGATAAAGCCCTTTGCTTGTCAGTGCAAAATGGCATAATTCAACTGAAAAAAAAATCATAAATATTTTTACCAAATACAAAGTCAGATGAATATTATGAATTACAAATGGTGTGATCTAATAATTCAAAGAGTAAATCCACATGATATGTTTATTCAACGCATAAACTGTGATACAGAATTATGGAGAGAAGTAATGATTCTGAAATTAAAAGCTTTTTATTTCACACACATGTTACCTGAATTAGCAGTTGCAAGATTTAGTACTCTATCTGGAATAAGAAAACATGAATTACCATGGATATGTTCCAAATAAATGTGCTACTCATTTCTTATGCTAGTATTTTTTTTTCAAAATATTTATATGTGCTTACATATATATCATCCTATGTAATAATTTTCTATGTATAAAACTAAATTGATTATATTTATTGAAATCTGTATCTGTTTCCTAATCTATCAATTTTATATTTTACAGTTTTCTGATACATCATGCAAGAGATCGGAAAACAGTACTCTAAGAGAAGTTCAGTTGATAAATTGGACCAAATAGACGCGAATACTCAGATTAGGACAGACACAGATATTTATATTGTATTGCTTTCATGCCAACACAATCAAGTAAAAGGTGATTTATTTTATTGTTTATAACTATATATAAGTAAGATTTTCAAAGACTTAGGTTATATAACAAATATCACCAAGGTGTACTCTTCTAAGAGCAGTCAATTTGTCCAGGAAATACCACTAAGGAAAAAACATGAAAAGTGGTGTTTAAAGTCAGGTGGTCTTAATAAACAGGTAATTTTGTTTGTTATATCATGGAAAGGGACAATTGAAACGTGTTTTTAAGTACATTTGGTATCTAGCATTAGATTGCACTGAATACATGTATAAATAAGTATTTTCAATGATGTTTAGAATTTTCAATGAACCCTTAATTGAATTTTAGAATTTTTGAATGTAGCTGTTTTGTTAATTTAAGTACATGTACTTCCCTACTGTGTACTATAAAACAAATGCTAAATAAATATTGGGCAGTGCATGCAATCCTTTCATATCATGATGATTATAAACTCATATTATTGCCTTTATAGACTATAACCACTTGTAAGGTGTTCTCAAAGTAACTTTTGTTAACTATTTTTAGCTCGACCACAATGTTTTAAAAGAATATGTGAGCTAATGTAGTCGCCCCAGTGTCGGTGTCCATGTCAGCGTTGGCGTCTGCTTTGGTTAAAGTTTTTTGTAAAGTCAAATATCTCAATTACTGCTTGAGATTATCATACTTATTTATAGTAACAATGTACATTTTATTGACAAGTTGGATAACTCCTCCTACAATATTTACATAATTATGCCCCTTTTAACTTAGAAATATTGGTATAAGTTTTTTGTAAAGTCAAATATCTCAGTTATTGCTTGAGATATTCAATTGAAATTTACAATACCTTTAAGGCTTTTTATAGTAACAATTTACATCAGTTTGCAAAGTTGCATAACTCTGCCTGCAATATTTGCAGAATTATTTGCCCCTTTGAAACTTATAAATTTTGGTTAAAGGTTTTCAAAGATATTTATTTTAAACTTTACACATGTACTAAGGGTCATAATTGAAGGTCATATCTCAAGATTCACTACTCTGCCATGTATTTTGACTGAATTGTGCTCCCTTTTGTACTAAAAAATCTCCTTTTCTTGGTCATGCAAGTTTTGCATATCTCTGAAACTATTAAAGATACAAACTTGAAACTTCATATTTATATTTGTGGTCATGAAAAATGATCACTGAACAGCATTCATATCTGTGTCATGTATAAAGGCTGATTTATCTCCCCCTTTTTAGCTCACCTGTCACAAAGTGACAGGGTGAGCTTTTGTGATCGCTTTTCGTCCGGCGTCCGTCCGTCCGTCGTCCGTAAACTTTTACTTTAAATGACATCTCCTCATAAACCACTAGGCCAATTTCATCCAAACTTCACAGGAATGTTCCTTTGGTGGTCACCTTTAAAAATTGTTCAAAGAATTTAAATCCATGCAGAACTCTGGTTGCCATGGCAACCGAAAGAAAAAACTTAAAATATCTTCTTTTAAAAAACCCAAAGAGCTAGAGCTTAGATATTTGGCATGAAACATCATCTAGTCAGTGTCTACCAAGTTTGTTCAAATAAAAGCCCTGGGGTCAAAATTTGCCCCGCCCCAGGGGGTCATTGATTTTTCCTATATGCATATAGTAAAACCTTAAAAAATCTTCTTTTAAAGAACCCAAAGAGCTAGAGCTAAGATATTTAGCATGAAACATCCTCTAATGGGTGTCTACCAAGTTTGTTCAAATAAAAGCCCTGGGGTCAAAATTGGCCCCGCCCCAGGGGGTCATTGATTTTCCCTATATGCATATAGTAAAACCTTAAAAAATCTTCTTTTAAAGAACCCAAAGAGCTAGAGCTAAGATATTAAGCATGAAACATCCTCTAATGGGTGTCTACCAAGTTTGTTCAAATAAAAGCCCTGGGGTCAAAATTGGCCCCGCCCCAGGGGGTCATTGATTTACCCTATATGCATATAGTAAAACCTTAAAAATCTTCTTTTAAAAAACCCAAAGAGGTAGAGCTTAGATATTTGGCATGAAACATCTTCTAGTCAGTGTCTACCAAGTTTGTTCAAATAAAAGCCCTGGGGTCAAAATTGGCCCCGCCCCAGGGGGTCATTGATTTTCCCAATATGCATAATATAGTAAAGCCTTAAAAAATCTTCTTTTAAAGAACCCAAAGAGCTAGAGCTAAGATATTTAGCATAAAACATCCTCTAATGGGTGTCTACCAAGTTTGTTCAAATAAAAGCCCTGGGGTCAAAATTAACCCCGCCCCAGGGGGTCATTGATTTACCCTATATGCATATAGTAAAACCTTAAAAAATCTTCTTTTAAAAAACCCAAAGAGGTAGAGCTTAGATATTTGGCATGAAACATCTTCTAGTCAGTGTCTTCAAAGTTTGTTCAAATAAAAGCCCTGGGGTCAAAATTGGCCCCGCCCCAGGGGGTCATTGATTTTTCCTATATGCATATAGTAAAACCTTAAAAAATCTTCTGTTAAAGAACCCAAAGAGCTAGAGCTAAGATATTTAGCATGAAACATCCTCTAATGGGTGTCTACAAAGTTTGTGCAAATAAAAGCCCTGGGGTCAAAATTGGCCCCGCCCCAGGGGGTCATTGATTTACCCTATATGCATATAGTAAAACCTTAAAAAATCTTCTTTTAAAAAACCCAAAGAGGTAGAGCTTAAATATTTGGCATGAAACATCTTCTAGTCAGTGTCTACCAAGTTTGTTCAAATAAAAGCCCTGGGGTCAAAATTGGCCCCGCCCCAGGGGGTCATTGATTTTCCTTATATGCATATAGTAAAACCTTAAAAAATCTTCTTTTAAAGAACCCAAAGAGCTAGAGCTAAGATATTTAGGATGAAACATCCTCTAATGGGTCTCTACCAAGTTTGTTCAAATAAAAGCACTGGGGTCAAATTTGGCCCCGCCCCAGGGGTCATTGATTTACCCTATATGCATATAGTAAAACCTTAAAAAATCTTCTTTTAAAAAACCCAAAGAGCTAGAGCTTAGCTATTAAGCATGAAACCTCTTCTAGTGGGTGTCTAACAAGTTTGTTCAAATAAAAGCCCTGGGGTCAAAATTGGCCCCACCCCAGGGCGTCATTGTTTTTCCTTTTATGTATATAGTTAAAACATAAAAAATCTTCTTTTAAAAAATCTTAAAAGCTAGAGCTAAGATATTTAGCATGAAACATCTTCTAATGGGTGTCTACCAATTTTTGTTAAATTAAGGGCCCTGGGGTTAAAAAATTGGCCTGGCCCCGGGATCATTGATTTTCCTTTTATGTATATAATAGAAACTGAAAAAATGTTCTGTTGAAAAACCCAAAGAGATAGAGTTTAGATATTAAGCATGAATTATCTTCTAGTGAGTGTTTACCAAGTTTGTTCAAATAAAAGCCCTGGCGACAAAATTGGCCCGCACAGAGGGTGTGGGTCATTGTTTTTCACTATATGTGTTTAGTAAAAACTTAAAGATTTTCTTAGAGCTAGAGCTTAGATATTTATCATGAAACATCTTCAAATGGGGATCTACCAAGTTTGTTCAAATAAAAGCCCCTGGGTTAAAATTAGCCCCGCCCGGGGGGCCTATATACAGGTGAGCGATTTCAGGGCCATCATGGCCCTCTTGTTTACTTACATGTAGTCTCCTGGTTTATGTTTACATGTAAGTTTTACATATCTCATTAACTATCAGAGATTTTGATTTGAAACTTCACATATGCATGAAGGGTCAAAATTGTATGTCACTGACCAAGTTCCATAACTCTATCTTGTACTTAGGCTGATTTATCTTCCCTTTTCTACTTGGTTAAAGTTTACATGCAAGTTTTACATATCTCAATATATATTAAAGATATTTATTATGCATTTAGGGTCATAATTGTAAGTCACTGACCAAGATCAATAATTAGGCTATTTTTCTTCCCTTCTTGTAAGCTTTTATCTCGATATCTACTGAAGTGTCTGTGCCTTTTTTGGGAAAATTTAATGCATTCATGATAATAAGGCAGTGATTTCTTGATAAAACATCTTAATAACAAGCTTTTGTACCTTTTTGGTCAATTTTATGTATTCATAGGTAAGCATTATTATACTCAATAAAACACTCTTGTGACAACTTTTTCGAATAGTCAAGCCTTACTGTCCTCCGACAGTTCTTGTAAAAGAATACTTTTGCATACCATTAAAATAAATGAGCAAACACGTGTGGCACTTAGATTATAAACTCATGATTTACCCTATAACGCTGAGTACACTTAGTTTAGAGATACAAATTAAATTAAATTCCATTGTACAGCGTACATCTCACGGAACTTACCGAACATCTACCGAAGATTAATATACTGTGTGCATCGACCGTGTAATCAGTATGTAATTGACAGGTTAATAAAACCAAACAATACCATATAGAAATTTTGTGAACGCAACTCCTCTTAAATCGGATGGCAGATTTTGCTTAAACTTCCAGGGATGAACAATCTTAATGTGTAGATGGAAGTAAAGGAAGGAATTTTTGCTGCTACCAAATTTAACAGAATTATGGCCCTTTGTTGATTTTTTCACTATATACCATATATATGTTGTCAGTGGGGGCACCAGTGTCCTTTGAACACAGTTCTAGTTTTATTTAAGAATTGTATTTATACCCCCAAAAACAAAGTTTGGGGGGGGTATATAGGAGTCACCCGGTGGTCGGTGGGTGGGGCGGTCGGTCGGTCCAGACGTCCGTTGCATTTTCCTTGTCCGGAGCATAACTTGAGGACTAATGGTTGGAATTCAATATAACTACATACAATGGTCAAGCACATAGAGAGGAAGTGCAGTGCACAAGAACCATAACTTTATCTTTACTAATTACAGAGTTATTGCCCTTTGTTACTTTTCCATGTCCGGGGCATAACTTGAAAACAACTGGTTGGAATTCAAAACAACTTCATACAATTGTCAAACACAATAAGGGGAAGTGCAGTGCACAAGAACCATATCTCTATCCAAGGTAATTACAGAGTTATTGCCCTTTGTTACTTTTCCATTGATTTTTTGACAATGTCCGGACCATAACTTGAAGACTTATGGTTGGAATTCAATATAACTATATACAATGGTCAAGCACATTGAGTGGAAGTGCAGTACATAAGAAACATAACTCTATCTTTACTAATTATAGAGTTATTGCCCATTGTTACTTTTCCTTGTTTGGGGCATTACTTGAAAACTACTGGTTGGAATTCAAAACAACTTCATACAATTGTCAAACACTATGAGGGGAAGTGCAGTGCACAAGAACCATAACTCTATCTAAAGTAGTTACAGAGTTATTGCCCTTTGTTACTTTTCCATTGCTTTTTTTTGTCCGGACCATAGCTTGAAGACTAATAGTTTGAATTCAATATAAATACATACAATGGTCAAGCACATTGAGAGGAAGTGCAGTGCATAAGAACCATAACTCTATCTTGACTAATTACAGAGTAATTTCCCTTTGTTACCTTTCCTTGTTCAGAGCATAACTTGAAAACTACTGGTTGGAATTCAATACAACTTCATACAGTTGTCAAGGACATTAAAAGGAAGTGCAGTGCACAAGAGCCATAACTCCATTTTGACAAAATACAGAGTTACTGCCCTTTGATACTTTTCCTTGTCAGGAGCATAACTTAAAACGTACTGGTTGGAATTCAAAATAACTCCATACAATGGTCAAGCACAATAAGAGGAAGTGCAGTGCATAAGAACTATAACTCTATCTTCAGTATTTATAGAGTTATTGCCCTTTGTTCCTTTTCTTTGTCTTTCTGGACTTATTACAGAGTAATTCAATTAAACTTCATCAATGGCCAACCACATTGAAAGGAAATGCAACATATAAGAACCACAACTATCTTTAATTGCCCACAACCATAACTCTTATATTTCAATTCTTTTACAAGGTATTCTGTTACTTTTAACATCCTCATTTCCGAAGCAGTCTTGTGGGGGTATTAATCACATTTAGTGATAGTTCTAGTTAAGAATTATTTAAATAACATTTTGCATAATATCATAATATAATAATTTGCTTACAATCATTTTTAATATTAAAATGATATTACAACAGCTGTTGAATGCAATGGATACTATAATAATGTCCACTTTCTGAATTAATGGCTTTTATGTTTAATTAATTGTGCAAGAAAGTCATGTTTTAATTTATTATAATGACAAATTTTCAAGTATGTATATTATCCTGTTTACCTTAAGGATAATTGCAGTAAGTTTTTTTTAACAGTAAAACATGTCCATAATACATGTAATAGTACACCATTCTTAACCTTGGACTACTAAGTACTTTTGTATACATGCTACAAATGTATGTAAACATAGATAATGCTGTGTTTACTGGCCTTATTGGAATATAAATTTTCACTTAATAAATATTTTTTTCAGGTAATGGAGATTCATTGTCACTAAAATAGATGTCACTTTTAAAGTTTTCATATACATATCACATATTCATCATTGGAAGGAACTTTTTTTATTTTGACATACAAGTTTCATGTGCTGCAAATTGAATCAGGTAAGGCTTTTGTCTTTATTTTAATTTTCTTTTTCTTTTTAGGCAATGTAACAGCTTCTTTATAGGTAAAGCACCAATACCTTACCAGTTTTTTTTTACAAATGTACCTCAGAATACTTAAATTGAAAGTTTTAATTTTTGTGCTAATTTTTACAACTAAACAATATGGCTGCCATTTGCAATTTTTGAGCTTCCATATTAACATTATTATTTTACCAGATATTCGGTATATAAAGCAACTTCATTAAGGCTAAACAGAGTAGAGTTTGCTTGCCCATATGGTCTTTTTTTCGGTGGCCAGGGTAAACAAACACAAACACACACACGCCGGACACAGTATAACGTGTATCTCAGTTGTCACATATTCGTATACCAAATACAGTAAAAAACAGTTAAATTTAATTTTTTCTTCCTCTTATTATTTTTTTTCATTATATTTTTATTATAATTTATTTATCTATTAATTTATTTTGCAATATTATCACGTTTGGCAGTTATTCAAATATAAAATTGTATGCTATAATCTTCTGCTTAGGGACAGAGATTAATTCAAATAACATAAACACATGCATACATAATAAAACAGTAATATCAGGGCTGCAGATAGCATGCGTATTTGCGTTAGTACCCAATTAAAATGTCAAAAAACGCAATAGAAATAATAACTAAGGGTAAAATGATTAAATTAATTCTTATTTATGCAAACTACATTTGAACTGGTGCGTAATGACGTAAATTATACTTATCGCAGATGGTAGATCATGCTGTTTCAAACTGTTTTAACCTTTAAATTATATCAGGCAGCTTTGAAATCTCCTAGGCCAATAAACCATCAAGCATAGTAGTAAGTAGCATTTTTATTACCATACAAAACCTACAAAAATCTACAATGAAGGTCAGAAATTTTGGGTAAAATACATAAACTTGTGCTTTATAACCCAAATTGGTTAGAGAGGGGTAGGGTAAAAAAATACAGAAATAACTCTAAGAAAATAGAAAAAAACTCACAAAGATCACAAACAAGGGTTAATTAGTCTAATTACCCAATACATGTATATACAAAATGTTATCTGTAGCCCTGAATATATCTTATTTTTGTGCCCCCACGTTAGTGGCGGGCATTTAGATTTACCCTTGTCCGTCCGTCCGTTCACTTTTGTGTCGCGCGTAACTCAAAAAGTATTTGACCTAGAGTCATGACACTTTACAGGAATGTTGATCAGCATGTGAAGTTGTGCACCTGGGTATTTTCGTCTGGATATTTTTAGTATTTTCAGAGTTATTGCCCTTGACTTAGTAAAATTTTGCAATTTTCAACTTGTGTCGCAAGTAACTCAAAAAGTATTTTACCTAGAGTCATGAAACTTTACAGGAATGTTGATCAGCATGTGTAGTTGTGCACCTGGGTATTTTCGTGTGGATTTTCTTAGTATTTTCAGAGTTATTGCCCTTGAGTTAGTAAAATTTGGCAATTTTCAACTTGTGCCGCACGTAACTCAAAAAGTATTTGACCTAGAGTCATGAAACTTTACAGGAATGTTGATCAGCATGTGCAGTTGTGTACCAGGTATTTTCGTCTGGATTTATTTAGTATTTTTAGAGTTATTGCCCTTCACTTAGAAAATTTTTGCAATTTTCAACTTAAGTCGCAAGTTTCTCAAAAAGGATTTGACATTATAAGTCATTAAACCTTATGGGCAGGTTGCTCAGCATATTTAGATTTGCACCTGGGGTTTCGCTTGTGGATTTAATCAGTATTTGTAGAGTTATTTCCCTTGACTTAGTAAAAAGATTGACAGAACAGTGGCGCGGTGGGGGGCACCCGTGTCCTATGGACACATTTCTAGTTTATCAAATATAATTTAACACAAAGCATGAAATAATTTTTTTTTAGTAATACAATTTAGTGAATTTTCTTTAACATTGATTCAGTACTTTGGGTTTTTGTTATGTACTGAAGGAGGGGAAAGAATCAGAATCATTTTTCATTGAGGTAGTTTTACTGTAATGCTAATATTTAGCGTGACTTCGCACTAAGTTTGTATACCGCGAATTTACGCCACGTCAAATTATACACATGGCCGACCAATTTTCATGTTTTATGCTATTGCAAAAGCACTACGGGTATGTGTCAAACATTTCAATAAAGGTTACAGCTGTTTGTAAATATAGAGTGTCTTCAAAAGCTAAAATTTTTAAAATTCACAGGCAAATTTCCATTTTTTTTAATTTTGAACTTTTTATCCATCATTCTGTAAATGTCTTCTAAATGAATACATTAGGAAGTCACAGGAACAAACGTTTTCTCATTATAAAGTATTGTAAATTATAATGGTTTTCTAACCACTAGGATGAGATTAGAGCGTAAAGATTTCACAATAATTGTCACAGTGAACTTTGGAAGCGCTAAAGAACATGTCAAATGAATGACTTAGATTTGTTTGAATCATACAATATCATCAAAAGCTGTTATTGTAACGTCCATGGTTTGTTCAAGTCACATAACTTGTTTCAAAATTACTTGGTGATTCTTTCGGCTTTGGAATTTCGTTCAACATATATAGATACATTTACGCTTCAAACCAAAATTTATAGAATTTATTGCAGAAATTCATGCTGGGATCCAGCTTTAGCGTGATTTTGGTGTCGCCTCTACGGAGTAGTGGCGACATATAGGGATTGTGTCGCCTCTACGGAGTAGTGGCGACATATAGGGATTGTGTCGTCTCTACGGAGTAGTGGCGACATATAGGGATCACTTCTCCGTCGTCTGTCTGTCCGTCTGTCCGTATGTCTGTCCGTCACAAACCTTGTCCGGACTACTCCTCATAAACTACTGGTGCAATTTCATCCAAACTTTACAGGAATGATCAGTACTAAGTCTAGTTGTGCATATTGTCAGCATTTTTCCGGTTCAATGATTTTTGGCAGAGTTATGGGCCTTTAATAATTTTTAATTTTAAAGTTTGTCCGGACTACTTCTCTTATACCACTAATGCAATTTCAATGAAACTTTACAGGATTGATCTATAGCTCAAGTCCTTGCGCATATTGCAAGGGTTATCCGGTTGAATGATTTTTGGCCGAGTTATGGCCCTTTGATAAAAAAGTTGTTTTTTCTGTGTGTTGCCAGATACGCAAAAGCTTGTCCGGACTACTCCTCATTTACTAATGGTGCAATTTCATCCAAACTTTACAGGAATGATCAGTACCAAGTCTAGTTGTGCATATTGTCAGCATTTTCCAGTTCAATGATTTTTGTCAGAGTTATGGCCCTTAAATAACTTTTATTTCTAAAGTTTGTCCAGACTACTTCTCTTATACCACTGAAGCAATTTCAATGAAACTTTACAGGATTGATCTGTAGCTCAAGTCCTTACACATAATGCACGGGTTTTCCGGTTGAATGATTTTTGGCCGAGTTATGGCCCTTTGATAAAAAGGTGTTTTTTCTGTGTGTTGCCAGATACGCAAAAGCTTGTCCAGACTACTCCTCATAAACTACTGGTGCAATTTTATCCAAACTTTACAGGAATTATCATTACCAAGTCTAGTTGTGCATTGTCCGTCTGTCTGTCAAAAAATTTTGTCCCAACATGAAATTGGCCATCATGAGGCGACACATGTGATTACTGATTGCTCTTGTAATCATAAGATTATTTAGATATTTTTATGCTTCCCGAAAAATTTTGGGGAAGCATATAGTCGCTCTTTTTCTGTCCGTCTGTCTTCACTATCGAATAGGGATAGGGGGCCATCTAACTGTAAACAGAACAAAAGAGAACAATAGAATTCATTTTGTAACAATAAGATAAGGGGCCATGGCCCTCTATTGAATAAAAGAAAATAACAATAGATATGGCCCTTTATTCCTATAGGGGGGGGAATTAAGATTTACCCTTGTCCGTCCATCCATCCGTCAGTCCTTCCGTCCGTCTGTTCCTTTTTGTGTCACATGTAGCCCAAAAAGTAATTGACCAAGAGTCATGAAACCTCATGAAACTTGGCTTAGTAAAAATTTCCAATTTTTAACTTGTGTCGCACATAACTCAAGAAATATTTTACCTAGAGTCATGAAACCTTACAGGAATGTTGCTCAGCATGTGAAGTTGTCCACCTGGGTATTTTCATGTGAATATATTAAGTATTTTTAGAGTTATTGCCCATGAATGAGTAAACATTTACAATGGGGGACATTAGTGAATAACCTCCCCTGAGTACTCCCTATAAATAGATAGGTCCTAAGCAATTGGATTACTCGGACTTTATCGCCTATTTCTTTGTAGCAAACTGAATTAATTAGGGCTAATTATTATCATTTGTAATATTCAGATTAAATATTGCGATAAGATGTAGAATCTGTTGACATAAATGAAACATTTTTTTCTTATTGTTTACATATTTGTTGATGCATGTGGAAATAATTTATTAAAACATATCAACCTGTCTTACATAAAACTCAACGATAAAAGCAAAGGATTCCAAATATTTGGACCTACTTACATTTTGGTTAACCTCGGTTTTTATCAAGGGAAGATAATCCACTATTGTCCCTCATTTATCTTGTGTCGCACATAACTCAAAAAATATTTGACCTTTAAAGTCATGAAACCTTACAGGAACGTTGATCAGCATTTGAAGTTGTGCACCTGGGTATTTTCGTGTGGATATTTTTAGTATTTTTAGAGTTATCGCCCTTGACTTAGTAAAAATTTACAATATTTAACTTGTATTGCACGAAACTCAAAAAATTTATGACCTGTAGGCCTAAAAATCTACAAGAATAGTGGTCAGCATGTGTACTTCTGCACCTTTGGATTTTGTTGTGGCTTTATTCAGTATTTGTAGTATTTGCCCTGTACTTAAAAAAAGATTTTTAGTTTTCAACTTGGGCACCTGTAGCCAAAAAAAAATTTGACCTAGAGACATAACATTGACAAATCGATCGAGTGTGTGGGCACCGTGTCCTATGGACACATTTCTAGTTTGTTCAAGACATAAGTTTTGAAACAACAAGAGGTATCAACATGAAACTTTTGTAGGTAGATAGATCTCATGAAGTAGGTGGTGCAGTGCACAAGAACCATAACTCTGCCTTTCCTCATTTTTGAATTATTGCCCTTTGTTTTAGTTTTACACTTTGAACATTGTCCGGGACATAACTCTGAAACTACATGAGGTATCAACATGAAACTTTGCAGATACATAGATCTTATTGTGTAGGTTTGCAGTGCACAAGAACTGTTACTCTTTCTTGCTTAATTTTGGAGTTATTGATTTTTGATAATTTTGACACTTTGAACTTTGTCCGGGACATTACTCTAAAATTATAAGAGATATTGACATGAAACTTTGTAGGTAGATAGGTGTCATTGGTAAGAAGTGCAGTGGGAAAGAATCTTTACTCTGCTTTGCCTAATTTTGAAGTTATTGACCTTTGTTTATTTTTACTATTGTCCGTGACATAACTCTAAAACTTTTAGAAATATCAACATGAAACTTTGTAGGTAGAAAGATCTTATTCGATAGAACTGCAATGCTAAAGAACTTTAACACAGCCTTGTCTAATTTACAGTTATTGCCCTTTGACCCGGGAAATAACTGAAGTTATAAGATATCATCATGAAACTTTATAGATAGATAGATCTCAATGAATAGAAGTGCAGTGCTGAAAGACATAACTCTGCCTTTCCAAATTTTGGAGTTTTTGTCCTTTGTTCATTTTTTTTTATACTTTCCTGTGTCAAAAAACTTTCTCGGGGAGCATCACCCTGTTTAAACCGGTTCTTCTTTGTCATTAATTTGCATGAATATCCCTTTTATATATGTGCCTTGTAGGAGGAAAATATGTTTGTAAATTATTGCTTTTATTCAGGGTTTTTTTTCTATCAAGAAATACAGGCAGACAAGCTGGAAAGTAAAGACACAATTAGTGGGAAACTATAATGAATACATGTTGAAAAAGAAATAAGATGCTCAGCTGATGTAAATTACAAAAATGACACAGAAATGTGAACACATAAAATCAACGAAATTCTCTGAACACACATATGCAAACACACACTGGTGAGAAGAATAACAATTTATTATGTGTGATAAAGCAGTTTCTCTAACAAATAATTTGAACATGAAATATGGAAATATACACTGGCAAAAAGAATCTTAAATGTAACATGTGTGATAAAGGATTTTCTCAACAGAGTAATTTGAACAAGCATATGACAATACACACTGGTGAGAAGAATCATAAATGTAAAGTGTGTGATAAAGCATTTTCTCAACGAAGTCATTTGAACCGCATATGACAATACACACTGTTGAGAAGAGTCATGAATGTAAAGTTTGTGATAAAGCATGTTCTCAACGAAGTGATATTTGAACAAGCATATGAAAATACACACTGGCGAGAACATCATGAATGTAAAGTGTGTGATAAAGCATTTTCTCATCAAAGTAATTTGAACCAGCATATGACAATACACACTGGCGAGAAGAATCATATATGTAAAGTGTGTGATAAAGCATTTTTCTCAACGAAGTCATTTGAACCAGCATATGACAATACACACTGGCGAGAAGAATCATAAATGTAAAGTGTGTGATAAAGCATTTTCTGTACGAAGTAATCTGAACCAGCATATGAACATACACACTGGTGATAAAAATCATGAATGTACACTGTGTAATAAAGCATTTTTTCAACACGGATCTTTGAGCAGGCATATGAAAAAAGTACACGCTGACAAGAAGAGTCATAAATGTAACGTGTGTGATAAAACATTTTTCCAACTAAGTACTTTGACCAGTCATATGAAAATACACACTGGCAAGAAAAATCATAAATGTACTATGTGTAATAAAGAATAAAGAATACACACTGGCGAAAAGAATCATAAATGTAAAATTTGTGGTAAAGCATTTTCTCAAAGCAGTAATTTGAACAAGCATATGACAATACACACTGGTGAGAAGAATCATAAATGTACAATTTGTGATAAAGCATTTTTTGTAGAAAGTTATTTGATCAGGCATATGAAAATACACACTGGCAAAGGTTAATAAAAGTAAAAACTACACGATAAAAGTGTGATATATTTCGCATGATCAATCAATATACTTGAAAGAAAGTTTGGGCAAACTTTCAAAACATTGTGGTAAATTTTAGGCATATTTTGTATAAGGCTTTTTATATAGGGAAATGATCTAATAAGTGTTTAAAGTTGTTGGGGTAGGGTAACATTTTTATACATATTAAGTTATGTTGTGTGTTTAGAAACAATCATTTTTCTCGTGTAATGTTATTATTTGTTTCTTAACAATGATGAATAGCAAAATATTTTTCAGAATGATGATATTATAGATTATTAAGAGTTTCCCTATTTCTGAAAAAAGCCCCTTTATAAATTATTTAGAGTTTCCCTATTTCTGAAAAAAGCCCCTTAAATAGCAAAGGTTAAGTTCAGAAATATATTCATAACTCATAAACCACTCGGTAAATGCCATTTAAATTTTGCATACAGGTGACCTTTAAGGCATATAACTGTCCTATGTTGTCAATTTTACAGTTTCTTTTGTGCCCATTAGCCATGGTCTATCTTAAGACCTCAAATTTCATATCTTTTAAGCCTCCTTTATAACACTCACAAGTTTTTAAACTGTCCTCCTCATAAAATTCTCACTGTTTACGTTATGGGGCTTTTATCAACTCTTTGTATCAGTATTTTCAATACTTGTAATGTTAATTCGATGGATATGTATAACTTTTATTATGCCCCCATTTCGAAGAAAAGGGGGTATATTGCTTTGCACTTGTCGGTCCGTTGGTCCGTCGGTCCGTAGACCAAATGGTTTCCGAGTGATAACTAAAGAACCCTTAGGCCTAGGAACTTCAAACTTGGTATGGTGATTGGTCATGACCAGTAGATGACCCCTATTGATTTTGGGGTCAAGGGGTCAAAGGTCAAGGTCACATTGACCTTGTAAGCAAAAACAGTTTCCGATCAATAACTAAAGAACCTTAAGGCTTAGGAACTTCAAACTTGGTATGGTGATTGGTCATGATCAGTATATGACCCCTATTGATTTTGGGGTCAAGGGGTCAAAGGTCAAGGTCACATTGACCTTGTAAGCAAAAACGGTTTCCGATCAATAACTAAAGAACCTTAAGGCCTAGGAACTTCAAACTTGGTATGGTGATTGGTCATGATCAGTAGACGACCCCTATTGATTTTGGGGTCAAGGGGTCAAAGGTCAAGGTCACATTGACCTTGTAAGCAAAAACGGTTTCCGATCAATAACTAAAGAACCTTAAGGCCTAGGAACTTCAAACTTGGTATGGTGATTGGTCATGACCAGTAGATGACCCCTATTGATTTTGGGGTCAAGGGGTCAAAGGTCAAGGTCACATTGACCTTGTAAGCAAAAAACGGTTTCCGATCAATAACTAAAGAACCTTAAGGCCTAGGAACTTCAAACTTGGTATGGTGATTGGTCATGATCAGTAGATAACCCCTATTGATTTTGGGGTCAAGGGGTCAAAGGTCAAGGTCACATTGACCTCTTGGGTAAAAACGGTTTCGGATCAATAACAAAAGAACCCTTAGGCCTAGGAACTTCAAACTTGGTATGGTGATTGGTTATGACCAGCAGATGACACCTATTGATTTTGGGGTTAAGGGGTCAAAGGTCAAGGTCACATTGACCTTGTAGGTAAATACGGTTTCCGATCAATAACTAAAGAACCCTTAGACCTAGGAACTTCAAACTTGGTATGGTGATTGGTCATGACCAGCAGATGACCTATTGATTTTGGGGTCAAGGGGTCAAAGGTCAAGGTCACATTGACCTTGTAGGTAAAAACGGTTTCTGATCAATAACAAAAGAACCCTTAGGCCTAGGAACTTCAAACTTGGTATGGTGATTGGTTATATCCAGCAGATGACCTCTATTGATTTTTATGCTCCCCGAAAAATTTCGGGGGAGCATATAGTCGGCGCTTTGTCCGTCTGTCCGTCTGTCCGTCCGTCCGTCTGTCCGTCCGTCCGTCTGTCCGTCTGTCCGTCCGTTGTCTTGTCCGGAGCATAACTTGAAAACCCTTGGAGATAATTTGTTGAAACTTCATACAGTGGTAGAGGGCATCAAGGGGGAGTGCAGTGTCAAAGAACCATAACTCTATTTTGCCCGGTTTTTGAATTATCTCCCCTTATAGAAAAATCTTGTCCGGGGCATAACTCTAAAACTATAAGAGATATCAACATGAAACTTTGTAGGTGAATAGATCTCAATGGGTAGATGTGCAGTGCACAAGAACAATAACTCTTTTCATCCTAATTTTGGAGTTATTGCCCTTTGTTAATTTTAATACTTAGAACTTTGTCCGGAACATAACTTGAAAACCCTTGGAGATAATTTGTTTAAACTTCATACAGTGGTAGAGGGCATCAAGGGGGAGTGCAGTGTCAATGAACCATAACTCTATTTTGCCCGGTTTTTGAATTATCTCCCCTTAAAAAAAAATCTTGTCCGGGGCATAACTCTAAAACTATAAGAGATATCAACATGAAACTTTGTAGGTTAATAGATCTCAATGGGTAGATGTGCAGTGCATAAGAACAATAACTCTTTTTGTACTAATTTTGGAGTTATTGCCCTTTGTTTATTTTAATACTTTGAAATTGAACTTTGTCAGGAATATAACTTTAAAACCCTTGGATATAATTTGTTGAAACTTCATACAGTGGTAGAGGGCATTGATGGGGAGTGCAGTGTCAAAGAACCATAACTCTGTTTTGCCTGGTTTTTTAATTATCTCCCCTTATAGAAAATTCTCGTCCGGGGCATAACTCTAAAACTATAAGAGATATCAACATGAAACATTGTAGGTAAATAGATCTCATTGAGTAGAGGTGCAGTGCAAAAGAACCATAACTCTGTTAAGCCTTATTTTTGAATAATCTCCCCTTTTAGAAAAAATCTTGTCCAGGACATAGCTGTAAAACTATAAGAGATATCAACATGAAACTTTGTAGGTAGATAAATCTCAATGGGTAGATGTGCAGTGCACAAGAATCATAACTCTACCTTGCCTAATTCTGGAGTTATTGCCCTTTGTTTATTTTTACTTTTTGAATTGTCCAAGACATAACTCGGAAATCATAAGAGATATCATCAAGAAACTTTGTAGGTTGATAGATCACAGTGATTAGAAGTTCAGTGCAAAGAACTGTAACTCTGCCTTGCCTAATTTTGGAATTATTGCACTTTGAACTTTTTCCACAGACATAACTCTGAAACTACAAGAGGTGTACTTTCCTGTGTCCAAAACCTATTCGGGGAGCATCACCCGGCTCAAACCGGGCTCTTGTGGGGTTAAGGGGTCAAAGGTCAAGGTCACATTGACTTCTTAGGTAAAAACGGTTTCCGATCAATAACAAAAGAACCCTTAGGCCTAGGAACTTCAAACTTGGTATGGTGATTGGTCCTGACCAGCAGATGACCCCTATAGATATGATATTGGGGTTAAGGGGTCAAAGGTCAAGGTCACATTGACCTTGTAGGTAAAAATGCTTTCCAATCAATAACTTAAGAACCCTTAGGCCTAGGAACTTCAAACTTGGTATGGTGATTGGTCATGACCAGCAGATGACCTATTGATTTTGGGGTCAAGGGGTCAAAGGTCAAGGTCACATTGACCTTGTAGGTAAAAACGGTTTCCGATCAATTAACTAAAAACGCTTAGGCCTAGGAACTTCAAACTTTGTATGATGATTGGTCGTGACCAGCAGATGACCCCTATTGAGTTTTGGGTCAAGGGGTCAAAGGTTAAGGTCATGACCAGTAGATACTTGATAACCCTTATTAATTGTTTGATCACTGGGTCAGAAGTCATGCATAATAACCTTTTCACATGACTAATTGGCTACTGATAGGGGGCATACATGTTTTACAAACATATCTTGTTAAGTTAGTTCTAATGGGTGGTTTATTATTATCAATGACCAGATGTAAATAAATCATGATATTTGCCTATTAAATCTAATTTTGTTATGTTCTTCATTGCTCATTTTCATAAATATTTATTTTTTTTAAATTGTTCTTTTCTACAACTGCATAAGATCTTCATTATAATATTCCAATTTTTTTTCACCCTTCCCATATTTACACTACTGACAAACGTGCGCTTGAAGAAGACAACTAAACAGTCGTTTTTATCATTCTCAAAATAATCAGTGTTAACAGATTGCGTGGTGAATCAATTAGTAAGATAGCCATTTCATTGCTGAGCAAACATTTAGAATGTCAAGTTATCGCAGCTGATAATGTCATTATTTAATGACTTTCAGCATAAGCGTTTCCTAAATAAGTCTAGGATGAGTGTTTGATTATTGAAGTTATAGCAAAGGATTGGGAAACTTTAACCCGATCGATGATATTATTTACGGGCAATTTATGAATAATTTATACAAAACTTTTTAAAGAAACGTAAAAATACAAAATAACACTTTCACTTTTAACAACATAATAATGAATATAGATTAAGCTTTTCAATAAAGTGTGCACGTTTAACAAATGCAACTGAATAAATACCTATAAACAGATATAATAAAGAAAGCCCAAACGGTAGTATTGCATACTATTTTGATATTTGATGACCATCCAAGCAATATATACCATTAAAAAGCAACATATCTACAAATTGCAACGCAGACGCCCATATTAGTTATATTAATTATATTAAATCACTATATATAAACCCTTTCTTCGGTGAAGTTATCAAAAATAACCAAGTTAAACCTATACTTCGCTTCAAGTGTTCTAAAATAACCACTTGAAACATATACTCCGATTAAGTTGTTTAAAGATTACCACTTCTTTAAACTTATTCTTTGTTTAAAGGTTTCATCGATAACCGATTGAAACTTACTTTTTGCTGAAGTTATCAAAGATAACTTTAAAGCCACACTTCGCTTCTGAAAGTGTTTAAACATAATCTCAATAAAACCATACTCCGCTTCAAATTTTCAAACACAACAACTTTAAAACCGTACCTTGCTTCAAGTGTTCAAACATTATCTCTTTTAAACCATACTTCACTTCAAGTTTTCAAACATAACTACTTTAAATAAAGCAATACTTCGCTTCAAGTGTCAAAGATAACCACTTCAAAACCATACTTCGCGTCAAATGTTCAAACATAACCACTTTAAAGCCATACTTCGCTTCAAGTGTTCAAACATAACCACTTTAAAACCATACTTCGTCAAGTGTTCAAACATAATCACTTTTAAGCCATGAAAGTTTTCAAAGACGTGCACTTCGTTTAAACTGTTCAAAGAATATTATTGATACTCATTTGCCGTAGTGTATAATTTTAATAGATGAAATAAAAAGAAAAAAACAACATTTTGAAATGTATCAATATTCATTTATTCATTATAATAAAGTATGATTCTATGTGATTTTATACAAAATAATAGATGCTTAAATATTATTTTAACCCTTAAAGTTACATTAAATAAATATGTAAAAATATTTTGCCGTCGGCCTAAAAATCAAACATTCTACAGTTTCATTAACCTGTTTAAAAGTATTGTTGTAAATCTCATCAAATATTGTTGATAAATAAGGATTTTAAACGGGAAACCCCACGGTACCACTAAAGTTCGTATACGAATTTTAACATGCAAATGAAGACTATAATGAGCTCGTGTATGCGCTACGTCACAGTTTTATAGTTGCTATCCGAACACAGCAAATGTGATATTTTCTTGTGCAAACACACTTTAACCGTTTAAGCTTCACGGTGCACTACACCTGGGGTTCAGGAAAAGTAATTATCTCGCAAAAAGATTAAATTTGTATGAAAACATCCGTTACAATGTGGAAATATACCGTTAAATTAGGACTGCTACTTATAGTCATGATTGTTGATTTAATATTGATGTACGGATGATCCGAAGGCGGAGTTTCTCATGCAAACAGAAATTGTATTTCCCATTTCGCCACAATGAGGTTACCTATTTTTATGCTAATAAAACTCATTTTGGTTGTTTGGACACCAAAATAAGACCTGGAGTCGATATAAAACCCAATTTATTAATGAAATGTCGCTATTTAGTTTTTTATGAAATTTATTTTATGTAACTTTAATCTTCCGATGGAATCAAAGTGATCTCGACTTTGCCCTACCAGCTTAGAGCATGGCAGTCTGAACGTCCGGGCTGTCTGCCTAGGCTTTCTACTGTTGAAGGCTCAATGTTTGTCATTTGCAATTAGCAGAGCCTAGCATTAGCCTATCTATTGTACAAATTTAGGAGGTTAATGGTAAAACATACAAAACAATAATTTGATTTTGGCAATTGCATATTGCTGTCTATAATACCTGTGTACAAATTATAAGAGAAAACACGACATTTATCTAAGTTCCACGCTTTCTTATTGACAAGCACAGAGCACAACATTTGTAAACACTTGTACGAGTGAAAAATATTTTTTATTCGTTTTTATACATTTTTGTTTGTATTTAAAATGAATGCCTGTATATATACATGTGTGTACATAATGATTAATGATTAATAATAAAACACTTTCTACTCTAATTGTGAAGATCCTAGAATATATTTCCCTATTCGACACACATGGGTGGATTTACAAAGCCAAATACATTGCATTCTATCATCACTGAAATAGTCACATAGAGGGCGTACACAGATAGACACGTGATCCCGACATATTTATTTAACATCCATCCAGAAAAATGCACAGCTCCAACATTGGAAACAAAAGAAAGAGACAAGATGAGCCGCGTCACGACAAAACCAACGTTTGCGACCAGCATGGGTCCAGACCAGCCTGCGCATCCGCTCAGTCTGATCAGGATCCATGCTGTCCGCTATCAGTTCTCTACTTGTTATACATACATTGTTTTATAGCTATTCTCAAAGTGCTAAAAAGGTATGTTCAAAGTCTGAATAATTTTGCTATCTTTCTAAGACACAGATTTGATAATTTACAGAACTTTCGTATATATTCTGGTGTTAGGAATTTTACAGTACATATGTGTAAAACCAGAGACATAGATAACAGAGATAAGCAGCTCCTTAAGTTTAACAGGAACGCATGATATTTTAACTGGTTAGGAAGTTGCCTATCTCTGTTATCTATGTCTCTGGTAAAACATTTTAAAATATTTATACATTTCAACATTATGCTCAACCGGAAATAAACATCCTTTGTCACCAGTTAAGTTTTATCAGGTCATATTTTGTTGGTAGCTATTTTCGTACTTTGAAAAAGATGAAATCCCTTAAGTTTTGAATGGACTGTACCAAATTAATAGGATGGCAAATCATTTCAACAAATTCTGCAGGTTAAAAGTTAAGCACAATCCCAGTCCTACTATGCAAAAGAATATTATAATTGTGTACCTCATAATGACAATATAAACTCCATACAACAGAAGCATAATGACTGATTCATACCACGTGACCACCACCTGAAATATAATTATAACAATCTAAGATATTTAAACAACATAGACTTGCTTGGCGGAGCAATTAAGTTATATATATACTGTTAAAATAAAAACTATACAATTCAGTCATTGAGGTGGTTATTCTTTATTATAATTTAACGCAAAATCATTATATAGATCTAATATCATTTGAAGTAAGATAATTTACTTTAACCTTGATTCAGAACATTGAGTTTTGTTATGTACTATAAGAGGGGGGGGGGTTATGCTTTTATAACTTAAGTATCGTAGTTGACATAAATTAACGCGACGCCGAGGTCCCGTTAGAAATGATTTGATTTGCGAAATTAATGTTTAATCAATACACAAGGAAACATATATTCTAAATGACTGTTTGAAGTTTCTTTTCAAATTTCTGTGTGTATCAAATACAGAATAACAAATAAAAAAAAATAGACAACAAAACGTAAAATATTTGATATATTCGCTGTCATCAATTTGGTCAGGTGATTGAATTAAAACGCGGATAATGTGTAGAAATAGGTTAATATATATGAGTTCAATTACAGTAAAAGATAGAGACAACAGGGTCTAAACTTTTTCAAATACCAGAGTCTCTCAAATAGATTTTCTACTTGAAAGACCCTGAAGAAAAAGAGAAAATTATATACATTTGTACCATGAAGGAAAAGCTTCATAATATAATAGATAATAGGAATAAATACAGGATGATATTAAATGAGTGAATGTTCAATACAAAATTCATTGAACAAGTTGAATAAATAGAAAATACATGGTTGATGTCGGGATGGAGAAGGTTTATCCGGTGAGCGAGAAAGTGATGAATCTTAATTGGCTCGCTAAAGCAAGTTTTCTCGTTCACCGGATAAACCTTCTCCACCCCGACATCAACAATGTATTTGATTTATCCTGCTTTAAATAATGTTTTTTAGAATAATCAAATGGTTTCGAAAGATCATTCTTCTCCCCTCCCCCCCTCATCTAGAATCTATATGTAGTTTTGTTTTGCTGCACAATATGTGACGTCATCAAATGACGTACTGACTGGAGACAGATTAATGAAATCTATCAGTGGGTTTGATAGAGGATAGGGAAATCCCAACCCGAGGGCGATCGGTTCAATCGGGAACGAGCCTTGGCCATTTGCCCGAGGGTTGGGATTTCTCTATCCTCTATCTAACTCAATGATTGATTATTTTTCTCACTCACCTGGACACACAAGAAGTGAAACTACTTGCTACGCGCATTAAATTACAACGTCGATACCCAGTTTTGAAAAGCGGGGCGGGGCTTTAATAGGCGTCTGAGTACGTAGGCAAATATTTCTACTGACCATGATTATTGTGTGAAAAATTCAATGAAAATAAATTCATATGAGATCCCTCATCAAAAAGCAAGGTTATAATGATAAAACACATCCATATTAAAGTCGGAAAGTGTCATAATATAAGTGTTTATAAGGAATTCAGCCTAACTTTTATGGTTGACAAAAGCGTTTACCGACCCGTTTGCAAAGATTTTTCTACTTATTAGCAGAGACACTCGTGAAATATACCTTTTGGTGCTCACTCGGTGAAATATATAGAGGATATTTGTGTAGTTCAGTGTAAGATCGGAATATATTTCACCGAGTGAGCACCAAAAGGTATATTTCACGAGTGGCGCAGCCACGAGTGAAATATGAACTTTTGGTGTTCACAAGGCCGCGGTTTATGTGATAAATAGAGGATATTTATTAAGTACAGTGTAAGATCGGAATTTATTACATGCTTTTTCGAAAGGTGGTTTATAGAAATATATCAGTGATATAAAACTGGTTATTTCACTGTTTGAAACAGTAAAATTACCACTTTGATAATTTCACTGTTTTGAATTTAAGCCCCTTACGTTGTTTCAGTGAAATACCAGCGTGCACAGTACTGGGTACCAACTTAATGACGTGACGTCGTAAATGACGTCACATTGTATTATTATTTGGCGCGCTTTTCGTTCAGTAATAGGTTTTAATGTCTTTTTAAAACGTTTATTTGCATATAATAAAAAGAAAATTTGTTTAGTTTAGTGTAAGATCGAAATATATTTCACCTTGTGAACACCAAAAGTTCATATTTCACTCGTGGCTGCGCCACTCGTGAAATATACCTTTTGGTGCTCACTCGGTGAAATATATTTCGATCTTACACTGAACTAAACAAATATCCTCTATATAGCCAATTTACTACAATTAAAACGCTGGAAAGCATTGGTGGCACTATACAAAAACAAATTGGTTTATAATCTCACAACCTTCACCTTTCTGACATTCTGAGACCCAAACAAATTCAGTGCCTTCTGTGCTTTGATTTATTACTAGGTATTGATTACACATAGTTACTCCGAGTCTATGACATCTAGACCCCTTGACACCTCGACCCCTTGACACCTCGACCCCTTAGACATCTCGACCCCTGACACTTAGACCCCTAAGACACTTAGACCCCTTAAATATACCTGACATTTCGACCCCTTAATTAATGTATTGTTATATTAGGAAAGACCGTGCTTTTCTAAAAATAAAAAAAAACAAAGTAATGACTAGGTTAGAACATTTTCAGCCGTTTATTTATCATTTATGTATATTATTTACAAAAACAGTAACACAAATAAATATGCATGTACACACGTTACATTGAAATAACAATACATAGAATACGCAGACACTATCACTCTCTTTATATACATGTATGTAATAACTACAATATTTACAATATATACACTTTTTGAAACTGTATTTTTGTATTTCTTATTGATAATCTAAAAGTACTGATAGTTTTTTATTTTATTTTGATAAATATGGGGGTCAGCTTCCGTAAATTATTACGCAGTCAATACAAATGTAATTACATTTCCGTAAACTATTACACACAATTCAACATTTCATTTAGTATAAACGTTCATTGCCAATGTAACATTATTATGTCTTACAAAACAATAAACTGAAGTTTACAAATTTTTAGTTATTATTGATACGACTTTCGTAAGAATTATATGTAAATGGAAAAATGAAACATTACTCACCAGTGTTGCAGGTTCTGTGTTGCACCTTCTCACAAATATCACATGTAACGGCATGTTGTAAAGGACGAACAGTCTCCTTGCACGCAATACACAAAACGGACATTATCATTTAATAAATTATCATTTAATAAAATAATATGATTATGACAAATACATACACAAAAAAGGTCTGTAATAATATTCCTTCAATTCAGGCAATATTAATAGGAAACACGCTAAATGTTAATAAAACTGAAATGTTGTAGAAAATACTCGTTTTTATGTATATCTTCACAAATTTGAGTAAATGATATTATTAAAAAATGTGTGTAGATATTTAGCAAAGGCTTTCTATAACATCAAAGATCATTTGTAACTTGCGATGTTATATATCTAATAAATAACTGTTACTTAATGCGCTAATGACAAAATTATAAATTAGCACCATATCATTAAACCACGGGACTTTAATCCGATTTTAGTCCGTAATTAAACAAATGAAAACTGTGATTTGTTTATCAATCACCAAAATTAGATTTTAAAAAATGTAAATTTTGCAGCTGATATTACAGAAAAACAAATAAATTTAAGCAAGAATCTTAAAGATTATATATAAGTCCTACAATATTTTCAAAATATATTTACGGTTCTTTTAAAGTCCAACATTTAAAACAGGGGTCGAAATGTCTTAGTCAGTAGGGTCGAAAAGTCATCTTACAAGGGGTCTAAGAGTCAAGGGGTCTAGATGTCATCTCAATATCCTAAGGGGTCGAGAAGTCAAGGGGTCTAGATGTCTTACTTGCGTTACTCCCCTTTGATAAATGATCGTCATTAACCCTGCCAAAAAAATCATCGTGTTACAATTTGTTTCAATAGAATAGCTCAGGTAAAAAGGTTTAATTTATATATTTACTGGTGAAAGAGTACTTTTTATGTATATGATCAATTATTTTAATACTGTAATGCTATGTGTAATCATGTACTAGTTCAAGTTAAAATAAAAATTATTGACCTTTTTCGAAAACCTAGCTAAACACCGTTTTCCGGTACGTTACGGATTTAGCTCTGGGGAATTATCAATTACAACAAATGAAGTGCATAACACAGTTACATGATATTTCTATTTTTCTACCATTATTTAACCGTTTAAGGTGAAAAAATTGATGTATTTGAAAATAATCAATATTCCTTTAATATTTATTGCAAATTTTTCAAAAAATAAATTGTTGATAATGAAAATCAATAAAATTAAAACAGACGTAGTGGAATCTTCCATAATAAATAACGTTATTTTCTGCGTAAACTTGTGTATCACTTTATTTTTTTATGGAATTATTCATACAATGATATTTAATTATTTTCTTATTATTATAAAAAAAAAGGGTGTAAACATCGGGTTCGCTATTACACTCCATTAGGGGAATTTCCCAGAGCTATGTACAGAAAGTACCGGAAAACGGCGTTTAGCTAGGTTTTCCATTTGTGAATTGTCTGTACTGTAACTTTATCACAATCTTTTATAATTAAACAGTAAAAGAGATAGAAATTATTACCACAACGTTCTACAGCCGCTATATGAAATAGAGAAAATGCACATATTCCAACACTCCTAGCTAGGTACATTTACTAAGAATCAAGGTCGGAAATCATATATTTGTTTGATATTGACCTTTTCGAAAACTTAGCTAATTAAACTCTGTTTTATGGTACGTTACAGATTTAGCTGTGGAGAATTACACCAAATGAACTACATTAGGTCCATAACACTATTACATGATATTTCTATCTTTATATCAATATTCTGCTGTTTAAGGACTTAAGGTGAAAAGACTTGATGTGTTTGAAAATTAGTGGGAAGAATAATGCTATTGTCAACGTTTAGTGATGTTATTTAGCTGCAAATTGATATATAACCTAATATGATTTACGTAAAAATGATTTTGCAATTTGTACTAATACTGGACGAGTGGCATTCTGCCAATTTGGCGAGTTCAACCCCTTGTCTATATATTATATATAAACTATGTTTTTTTTCTAGAATTACTTTTTTACACTATCCAAACACTGTGCCAGGTCCCTATGTATAGAAATTACCCGAAAATGGCATTTAGCTAGGTCTTTGAATTCGTGCATATGCTTTACATTGATCTACATGTATTTCCAGTATGTGGTGGTTACATTGTCGGAATAACATCAAGTGGTCGGAGCAAATGTACAATATCTAGATTATAGATTATTTAACTTTTAGCTGTATTATACAGATTTATGTTTTTTTTGGACTTATGATAAAATATTGAGAAACATTGATAAATTAAAATGCTTATTTTTATATGCCCGAAAGAATTTTGGGCATATATTATGTTATACCCCCTGGCGTCCGTCTGTCTGTCTGTCCGAGCTAACTTATGGATACTCATGTGGCTAGAGGGACAATAGGTAACAGTAAATTCTCTTTGATCCTTTTCATTCCGTAATGCTTTTATGTGGCTATTTCTTTTGTTTGACTAAAATGAACAATAGAGAGAACAATAGAGTAGCCACATTATTACTCTCGTGTTTGAACATCTGTCCGTCCGTCCGTTAGAAATTTGGTTTCCGGAGCATAGTTAAAGTTACAGTCGGCCCACAACATTCAATCTTCATAGGATGATTGTCCTTATTGGGTAGAAGACACCCAATATGGACAATCATCCTAATCAAGACCCCTATTGATTTTGGGGTCACAAAGTCAAAAGTCAAGGTCACTTACCTTAAATGACAAATTTAATCACCATTATATAAGGTAAAACTTCTTTAAAGCGATATTGAAAATACAGCAAAAAATGTGCTTTACCGCCTTTTATCAATTATTAATAATATGCAAATTCAATTAATATGTCCCCCTGTGAAGAAGATAATGCAAGAATTGAGTACATTAATTTGAAAGAGAAAGAAGAAAATCTAAAGTACAAAATTGATATTCCAGGTCTAATAGTTGACAAAGAGAATCCTTTTTTAGCAGCCTCCAGCGATGGTGTAGTGGTTGGATCCAAAGGTCCTGAAGGTCTCATTGAAATTAAGACTTTATTACAGAACAAAAAAGAAAGCAATGATCAAAGAATCTGCAGAAAATGATAAAGCCCTTTGTTTGTCAGTGCAAAATGGCATAATTCAACTGAAAAAAAATCATAAATATTTTTACCAAATACAAGGTCAGATGAATATTATGAATTACAAATGGTGTGATCTAATAATGGGAAAGTTTCTAGATAATCCAGCAGAGTTATCTCTGCAGAGCCCCTGACAAATAAGAGGTATACACCTGTATGCTGGCTATCTCTGTGTATAGCTGGTTTACATTGAATTTCAATGGGAGAATGCAGAGTATGTAATCAACTTTGATATAATTAATAAGCTAAAGTTTATATTTCAAAATAAACTGATTAACACTGCAGTCTTATAAATGGTGAATTACTGCTGTGTTCCACTTTGTAATGGATTTGGAGGGTTTCATTTTCCACAAGACAAAATATTAAAGAATAAATGGAGAGTAGAAGTAAAGAAGGGTGTGCATGGTAATAAAATGAAATTATGGTCACGCACATTTACCATGCCAATAATGCTCAAATTCTCATAATAATTGATAATAATTATCACCCCTTGATCATCAAGAACAAAATTACTATACAGCACCCGTTTACTTTATAAAATATATTTTATATACCGGTAGTAATAGTAATTTTCTTGTTGCCTGTAGACAGAGACAGGTGCATAGCATCAAAACTGATACATGTGGAACGGGTAATAGGATTTGCAAAGCAATTGAAAATTCTGAAATCAGAACTTCCTGCAGCTATATTTAAACAGGGGTCACATATTTCATACGTCTGTTTCATGATTCTAAATTGTTGACAAACTAGCTTGATTGTAGAAAATATTTAAGTGATTTGCGTACTAGAATTGAATATCATGAATCGTACAATACGTAGTTGATACTCATTAACAATAAAGACAGATATATAATGTGAAGATTTTAGTATTTCAGACACACATAATCATGATTATGTCACGTTTAAATGCACATACAAGTACATCTTGCCTTTATACATGTAATAAAGTATGTAAAACTGAGCTAATGGCCCCGGTAGCAGATTGGGTTCTAAATTTCTGTCATACGTCTCCAATCTGTAAAAATTATATAACTATATGCATTTTATTTACTAAAGAACAAATTTTATTGATTATATTTATTTAAAGCATCATAAATTTACAAATATACCAAAATAGATTATATCAAACATATTGTATAATTCACTTTAATTAGTTCTACGTAAATTAAAATGTATATATTTTAAAAGTTTTAACAGGAAAGTGTTGATTATTTCTCAAAGATCAGTTTCATACTTTTATTCAGTCTACATTGTCTACGTTGTTCAGTTGAAAAATAAAACAGTTTATATGTTTAAGATTTAATGTAATATATTCAATTTGTTAAATATAATTACCTTAATATTAAATGATAAAATATTTTATTTCTGCTGCTGAAGCATCTTTGCTAATTAATTATTTCTTTAATTTAACAACTGACCAGTCAAAATACTCTGAAACTTTCTATAAATCTCTGTGTTTACATCAAGTGGCCGTAGTTTGTATACCTCTTATTTACTACTTCCGCTTATCAGTAGAGTGTGGGAAACTCCCCCATTCAAAGAGTAAATCCACATGATATGTTTATTCAATGCATAAACTGTGATACAGAATTATGGAGAGAAGTTATGATTCTGAAATTAAAAGCTTTTTATTTCACACACATGTTACCTGAATAAGCAGTTGCAAGATTTAGTACTCTATCTGGAATAAGAAAACATGAATTACCATGGATATGTTCCAAATAAATGTGCTACTCATTTCTTATGCTAGTATTTTTTTTTCAAAATATTTATATGTGCTTACATATATATCATCCTATGTAATAATTTTCTATGTATAAAACTAAATTGATATTTATTGAAATCTGTATCTGTTTCCTAATCTATCAATTTTATATTTTACAGTTTTCTGATACATCATGCAAGAGATCGGAAACACAGTACTCCAAGAGAAGTTCAGTTGATAAATTGGACCAAAAAGACTGGAATACTCAGATTAAGACAGACACAGATATTTACATTGCAATGCCTTTCATGCCAACACAATCAAGTAAAAGGTGATTTATTTTATTGTTTATAACTATATATAAGTAAGACTTTCAAAGACAGGTTAAATAACAAATATCACAAAGGTGTACTCTTCTAAGAGCAGTCAATTTGTTCAGGAAGAAAGTTTTAAGTCAGGTGGTCTTAATTAACAGGTAATTCTGCTTGTTAAATCATGGAAAGGGACAATTGAAATGTGTTTTTAAGTACATTTGGTATCTAGCAGTACTTAGTAATGTTTAGATTGCACTGAATACATGTATAAATAAGTATTTTAAATGATGTTTAGAATTTTCATTTAACCCTTAATTGAATTTTAGAATTTTTGAATGAAGCTGTTTTGTTAATTTAAGTTCATGTACTTCCCTACTGTGTACTATAAAACAAATGCTAAGAAAATATTGGGCAGTGCATGCAATCCTTTCATATCATGATGATTATAAACTCATATTATTGCCTTTATAGACTATAAGCACTTGTAAGGTGTTCTCAAAGTAACTTTTGTTTACTATTTTTAGCTCGACTATTGGAAGAATATGAGAGCTATTGTAGTCGCCCCAGCGTCGGTGTCTGTGTCCACGTTGGCGTCTGCGTTTGTTTAAGTTTTTTGTAAAGTCAAATATCACAATTACTGCTTGAGATATTCAATTGAAACTTACAATTCTTATTTATAGTAACAATGTACATTAGATTGACAAGTTTAATAAATCTGCCTACAATATTTACAGAATTATGCCCCTTTTTAACTTAGAAATTTTGGTTAAAGTTTTTTGTAAAGTCAAATATCTCAATTATTGCTTGAGATATTCAATTGAAACTTACAATACTTAATTATAGTAACAATGTACATCAGATTGACATGTTGGATAACTCTGCCTACAGTATTTACAGAATTATGCTCCTTTTAATACCCCCGCACAACTAGGGGAGTTGTAAGGGGGGTATACTGGAATCAGCTTGTCCGTCCGGCCGTCCGTTCGTCAGTACGCACTCACAGGAGAGTAATTATGTGGCTAGAGGGACAATAGGTAACTGTTCTTTCTCTTTGATGTCATTCATTCCGTAATGCTTTTATGTGGCTATTTTCTTTTGTGTGGCTAAAAGAACAATAGAGAGAACAATGGAGTAGCCACATTATTACTCTCCTGTTAGAATGTCCGTCCGTCTATCTGTCCGTTCGTCTGTCCGTCCGTTGTCTTGTCCGGAGTATAACTTGAAAACCCTTGGAGATAATTTGTTTAAACTTCATACAGTGGTAGAGGGCATTGAGGGGGACTGCAGTGTCAAAGAACAATAACTCTATTTTGCCCGGTTTTTGAATTATCTCCCCTGATAGAGAAATCTTGTCCGGGACATAACTCTTAAACTATAAAAGATATCAACATGAAACTTTGTAGGTGAATAGATCTCATTGAGTAGAAGAACAGTGCAAAAGAATCATAACTCTGTTTAGCCTCATTTTTGAATTATCTCCCCTTATAGAAAAATCTTGTCCGGGACATAACTCTAAAACTATAAGAGATATCAACATGAAACTTTGTAGGTGAATAGATCTCAATTGGTAGATGTGCAGTGCATAAGAACAATAACTCTTTTTGTCCTTATTTTGGAGTTATTGCCCTTTGTTAATTTTAACACTTTGAACTTTGTCCGGAACATAACTCTAAAACTATAAGAGATACCAAAATAAAACATTGTAGGTAGATATATCTCATTGAGTAGAAGTGCAATGCAAAAGAACCATAACTCTGTTAAGCCTCATTTTTGAATTATCTCCCCGTTTAGAAAAATCTTGTCCAGGACATAGCTGTAAAACTTTAAGAGATATCAACATGAAACTTTGTAGGTAGATATATCTCAATGGGTAGATGTGCAGTGCACAAGAGTCATAACTCTGCATTGCATAATTCTGGAGTTATTGCCCTTTGTTTATTTTTACTTTTTGAAGTTGTCCGGGACTTAACTCAGAAACCATAAGAGATATCAACAAGAAACTTTGTAGGTTGATAGATGACTTTGATTAGAAGTGCAGAGCAAAGAACAGTTACTCTTCCTTGCCTAATTTTGGATTTTTGCACTTTGAACTTTTTCCACGACTACAAGAGGTATACTTTCCTGTGTCCAAAACCTATTCGGGGAGCATCACCCGGCTCAAACCGGGCTCTTGTTTTTATACTTTCCTGTGTCAAAAACCTTCTCGGGGAGCATCACCCGGTTAAACCGGTTCTTGTTTATCATTAATTTGTGTGAGTATCCCTTTTATATATGTGCATTGTACGAGGAAAATATGTTGTAAATTATTGCTTTAATTCAATGTCTTTTTTCTATCAAGGAAATACAGGCAGACAAGCTGGAAAGTAAAGGCAGACTTTGTGGGAAACGTGTTGAAAGAAATAAGATGCTCAGCTGATGTAAATTACTAAAATGACACATTAATGTGAAGTTTGTGATAACACATATAATCAACAAAGTTCTCTGAACACACATGCAAATACACACTGGCGAGAAAAATCATAAATGTATTATGTGTGATAAAGGATTTTCTCTACAAAGTAATTTGAACATTGATATGGAAATACACACTGGCGAAAAGAATCTTAAATGTAACATGTGTGATAAAGGATTTTCTAAACGGAGTAATTTGAACAAGCATATGACAATAAACACTGGCGAGAAGAATCATAAATGTAAAGTGTGTGATAAAGCATTTTCTCAACAAAATCATTTGAACCAGCATATGACAATACACACTGGTGAGAAGAATCATAAATGTAAAGTGTGTGATAAAGCATTTTCTCAACATAGTAATTTGAACCAGCATATGACAATACACACTGGCGAGAGGAATCATAAATGTAAAGTGTGTGATAAAGCATTTTCTCAACGAAGTGATTTGAACAAGCATATGACAATACACACTGGCGAGAAGAATCATAAATGTAAAGTGTGTGATAAAGCATTTTCTCAACAAAGTAATTTGAACCAGCATATGATAATACACACTGGCGAGAAGAATCATAAATGTAAAGTGTGTGATAAAACATTTTCTCTACAACATATTTTGATCAGGCATATGAAAATACACACTGGTGAGAAGAAACATAAATGTAAAGTGTATGATAAAGCATTTTCTTTACAAAGTAATTTGATCAGTCATATTACAATACACACTGGCGAGAAGAATCATATATGTAAAGTGTGTGATGAAGCATTTTCTGAACAAATTGATTTTAACAAGCATATGACAATACACACTGGCGAGAAGAATCATATATGTAAAGTGTGTGATAAAGCATTTTCTGTACGATGTAATTTGAACCAGCATATGACAATACATACTGGTGATAAAAATCATAAATGTACACTGTGTGATAAAGCATTTTCTCAACGGGGATCTTTGATCAGGCATATGAAAATACACGCTGATGAGAAGAGTCATAAATGTAACGTGTGTGATAAAGAATTTTTTCAACAAGTATATTTGATCAGACATATGACAGTACACACTGGCGAGAAGAATTATATATGTAAAGTGTGTGATAAAGCATTTTCTCTGCAACATAATTTGATCAGGCATATGAAAATACACACTGGCGAAAAGAATCATCAATGTAAAATTTGTGGTAAAGCATTTTCTCAAAGCAGTATTTTAAACAAGCATATGACAATACACACTGGAAAGAAGAGTCATGAATGTACAATGTGTGATAAAGCATTTTCTGTACAAAGTTATTTGATCAGGCATATGAATATACACACTGGGGAAGGTTAATAAAAGTAAAAACTACACGCAAAAAGTGTGATATATTTCGCATGATCAATCAATATACTTTAAAGAAAGTTTTGGCAAAACTTTGAAAACA
>NW_026857350.1:0-69947 GCF_026571515.1 Ruditapes philippinarum
CGACCCTACTCGGGTCACGACCATGTTTCTTCATACGGACACCAGTATTGGTTGGTTCCAGGAAGCGGACTAGAAAGTGATTAATATAAGTTGCAAGAACTTGCTTCGCAATCGAGCTTAAAAACATATGTCTAAACCATGTAATACTTACCTCAGATTGAAGCCAGTTCAGAGCTTTTGTACTTCTGTAATAGTAGCTTTCTTGGAAAAAGTACCAAATGGCTGCAGAAAAAGAAACACATAATTAGCCTAAGAGCCAATGGCCATTTAATCAAATTTTTGTCAAAATCTGAAACTTAAACCAGAGCAAGCATATAGTCTCTCCTGTACAAAAATCCAAATCTTACAAAATTTTGCTTTCACAATGTTTCATAATTCAAGATGGCGTCCAATATGGCCGCCGATTTTATGCAATACGGATATATATCCGATTAAAGTAAATTTTACAGCAAAGATTATGCTGTTTTTGATAAAAAGGTGTACAAACATTTCAGAAATAATCAAGTTATAATGTGATAACAATGAAATATATAGCTTTTCAGGTTTCTGTCCTAAACTTTTCAAAAATGTTCAAGAAAAATGCCTTTTTTTGCACATTTTTCTAATACAGTTAAAATATTCCAAGTAGCTACGAACATTCTTATATTGTTTTGTTTTTCATAAATACTATGAGTGTTTTAAGTTAGCTTGCTTTAATAAAAAAAAATGGAAGAAATCGCACAATTTGTAAGTTAAAGTAATAATAATAATAAAGACTTTATTTAAAGAGGCAACATAGTAAGGCATGCCCAGTCTTCCCTAAGAGCCTCTATCAAATATACAATGTACATAATATAAACATTTACAAACAAAAGGTATGATAAACAACAACAAAATTACAAATTCAATGTAGTTAAGAAACATGTAAAATGAAAATCTAGGGAAAAAAATTATATAAGAATATAAACATTGCAATTCAGATATACATTCATCATTTTATAATACAACTTGATGTGTTTTATTCCCACCAGAGAACCACCATTTCAAGTAATTATTTTTGAACGACTGTAAATTTGTGGAATTTCTGATATCTAAGAGAAGAGAATTCCAAAGTTTTGACCCAGAATATGATAAAGATTTTCTGCAGAACTCAAGTCTAGGTTTTGGGATTTGAAGTTGTTTTTGTTGATATGATCTTAATTGTGTATTTTCTGTGTATGTAAAAAGATTTTGAGAAGATTGTTAAGGGACTTGTACACTAAAAACGCTTTTTTACTGCATCAAAATCTTTGTCCAAAATTATTCGTGCTGCTCGTTTTTGAAATTTATACAGGTCATTTAGGAGTTCCTTACTGCAATTTCCCCAAATAGTGCAACAATAGTCTAAGTGGGGAAGAATGTATGCATTAAAGAAAAATTTCCTTACATGAACATTTGGAAATTGTTTTATTCTCAAAAGAAGGTATAGTAATAAATTGCATTTATTCAGTTACATTTTGACTTGTGTTTTCCAGTTCAGTGTATGATCAACATGGACACCAAAAAGTTTTTCTGTTTCTGAAAATTGTAAGCTTTCATCTTGAAGAGTGATCTGGAAATCACTAGAATTACTGATAGTATTGTAGATATTATTTGAAGGTGAAATAAACAAAGCTTTAGTTTTATTAGCATTTGGAATCATTGAATTCCTGTTGCACCACCTTTGTATGGAATTAAGGTCAGACTGAAGTTTTGTACAAATTGAATTAATACTGTGTCCAAAGTGGGTGGGTGGGATCATTTCACCCAAAATCAGAAGAAAAAAAATTGCTGAACTATGTTTATTGTATTTCTCTGCTTTTGTATTTTACTTTATAAAAGTTATGTGAGTTCATGTAATTATTCTCTATTTTCATGTATTTTTAGCTCACCTGTCACACAGTGACAGGGTGAGCTTTTGTGATCGCTTTTCGTCCGGCGTCCGTCCGTCGTCCGTCCGTCGTCCGTCGTCCTTCCGTAAACTTTTACTTTAAATGACATCTTCTCATAAACCACTAAGCCAATTTCATCCAAACTTCACAGGAATGTTCCTTTGGTGGTCACCTTTGAAAATTGTTCAAAGAATTTAATTCCATGCAGAACTCTGGTTCCCATGGCAACCAAAAGAAAAAACTTTAAATATCTTCTTTTAAAAAACCCAAAGAGCTAGAGCTTAGATATATGGCATGAAACATCTTCTAGGTGAGTGTCTACCAAGATTGTTCAAATAAAAGCCCTGGGGTTAAAATTGGTCCCGCCCCAGGGGGTCATTGATATTCCCTTTATGCATATAGTAAAAACTTAAAAAATCTTCTTTTAAATAACTCAAAGAGCTAGAGCTAAGATATTTAGCATGAAACATGTTCTAATGAGTGTCTACCAAGTTTGATCAAATAAAAGCCCTGGGGTCAAAATTGGCCCCGCCCCAGGGGGTCATTGATTTTCCCTATATGCATATAGTAAAAATTTAAAATCTTCTTTTAAAGAACTCATGGAGCTAGAGCTAAGATATTTAGCATGAAACATGTTCTAATGGGTGTCTACCAAGTTTGTTCAAATAAAATCCCTGGGGTCAAAATTGACCCGCCCCAGGGGGTCATTGATTTTCCCTATATGTATATAGTAAAAATTTAAAAAATCTTCTTTTAAAGAACCAAAAGAGCTAGAGCTAAGATATTTAGCATGGAAACATGTTTCTAATGGGTGTCTACCAAGTTTGTTCAAATAAAAGCCCTGGGTCAAAATTGGCCCCGCCCCAGGGGGTCATTTATTTTCCCTATATGTATATAGTAAAAACTTAAGCAATCTTCTTTTAAAGAACTCAAAGAGCTAGAGCTAAGATATTTTAGCATGAAACATGTTCTAATGGGTGTCTACCAAGTTTGTTCAAATAAAAGCCCTCGGGTCAAAATTGGCCCCGCCCGGGAAGTCATTGATTTTCCCTATATGTATATAGTAAAAACTTAAAAAATCTTCTTTTAAAGAACTCAAAGAGCTAGAGCTAAGATATTTAGCATGAAACATGTTCTAATGGGTGTCTACCAAGTTTGTTCAAATAAAAGCCCTGGGGTCAAAATTGGCCCTGCCCCGGGGGTCATTGATTTTCCTTATATGTGTATATGAAAAACTTAAAAAACATCTTTGAAAAAACCCAAATAGCTAGAGTTTAGATATTAAGCATGAAACATGTTCTAGTAAGTGTTTACAAAGTTTGTTCAAATAAAATCCCTGGGGTCAAAATTGACCCGCCCCAGGGGGTCATTGATTTTCCCTATATGTATATAGTAAAAATTTAAAAAATCTTCTTTTAAAGAACCAAAAGAGCTAGAGCTAAGATATTTAGCATGAAACATGTTCTAATGGGTGTCTACCAAGTTTGTTCAAATAAAAGCCCTGGGGTCAAAATTGGCCCCGCCCCAGGGGGTCATTTATTTTCCCTATATGTATATAGTAAAAACTTAAGCAATCTTCTTTTAAAGAACTCAAAGAGCTAGAGCTAAGATATTTAGCATGAAACATGTTCTAATGGATGTCTACCAAGTTTGTTCAAATAAAAGCCCTCGGGTCAAAATTGGCCCCGCCCCGGGGAAGTCATTGATTTTCCCTATATGTATATAGTAAAAACTTAAAAAATCTTCTTTTAAAGAACTCAAAGAGCTAGAGCTAAGATATTTAGCATGAAACATGTTCTAATGGGTGTCTACCAAGTTTGTTCAAATAAAAGCCCTGGGGTCAAAATTGGCCCTGCCCCGGGGGTCATTGATTTTCCTTATATGTGTATATGAAAAACTTAAAAAACATCTTTGAAAAAACCCAAATAGCTAGAGTTTAGATATTAAGCATGAAACATGTTCTAGTAAGTGTTTACAAAGTTTGTTCAAATAAAAGCCCTGGGGTCAAAACTGGCCCGGCCCCAGGGGTGTCATTGTTTTCAACTATATGTGTATAGTAAAAACTTAAAAAATCTTCTTTTAAAAAACACAATGAGCTACAGCTTAGATGTTTAGCATGAAACATCTTGTTATGGGTGTCTACCAAGTTTGTTCAAATAAAAGCCCTTGGTTAAAATTGGCCCTGCCGGGGGGTACTCAGGGGAGGGCAGATCATTGTTTTTCATTATAAGTGTGTACATCATGAAACGTCTTCTTATAGGTGTCTTCCAAGTTTGTTCAAATAAAAGCCCTGGGGTTTAAACTGGCCCCGCTTCGGGGACCTACATACAGGTGAGCGACCTTAGGGCCATCATGGCCCTCTTGTTATTGTTTTCAAGTATTTTTCTTTATTTCTTAAGGAACGATGGGTCACTGGGGTTAAATTTAAAAACTGCACATGTATAGCGAATTACAGAAATATTGAAATATATTCATTATAATAATTTCTCTTAAGGTGACATTTTTTAAAAGAAATAAATTATTTACAGTAAATGGAGATTTTTTTAAAAATATTGAGCGTAAATTTGGACTTTAAGTAATATTTCCTGATTCGCTCTTATGCTACACGTCAATAAGTTAGCATGATTGTGTGATTTTCAAAGTGCCAATCTGAATTATTACAAGTTTTGTACTTGTATAAATTTCGTACATGAATATATTTTAAGTAAAACATAATGTCTTTAAGTTAGTGGTGAATGAAATATTTCATATTGGCTTGAATGGCATTTGTTGTTTTACATAAAAAGACAAAACAGCACAAGTATGTCAGTTTGTAATGACATATTTTGTTGATAGTATTAGAACAATCATGTATAACAGGATACATGACATTGTATTATAATATTCTAAGGCATATTGTGTAAAATTTACATGAATAATGTTACAATTTCTATGACAGTTCAATACTAAATACATTTAATATACTAGTCTACTTTTCGAAAATTTGCAATATTTGATTATATGAAAAGTGACTTATTATAAAGATAGTCTAAGTAGAAGTCAACAAAGCACACCTTACAGGAGTTTATATTTCGCTTTCCTTTGTGCTAGCCTAAAACAGGCATTCACTTTTCAACATGTAAAGTATCAGTAAAACAAAATAAAAAACATGAAAATATCAGAACACAAAAATGCAACTTACACCAGGCCAACATAATGTGTTGCTTTTTGAAATGACAAAAAGGTATATGTTTGAATATGATGATTAAACAGAACATCTTACCTTATTTTAGAAAAAAATATCAATCTAATGAGAGGCCCAAATGATGAAATTTTCTGGTTTTGCATTATATAAAAATGTCAACATTAATTAAAGCAGTTTAGTAATGAACGTTGATTAAAAATAGGTGTACAAATTGCAGGCATAATTTTAATGTTATAATTTGATGTTTGAAAACGGTATATGAGAAAAAAAATTATTGTTTACAACAAACCTAGAACTGAGTCGCGAAATGTATTGTAAATGCAGTCAGACGAGAAGATACCTTTTGAAATAAATTAAACACATATTTGTTTACATGTATAATAACCCATGATTTTCCAGACACTTGTGATCCATATGGTGACATGAAGGCCCATTTGGAGGGGTGTGTTGATTCTGTTCATACCAATTTGACTTATAGTCACATAACACATGTTTTTGACTAAATTTTTATTTTACATTAGCAGTTGAGCTTTCTACTTAAATATTTATTTTATATAGATTGAAGTTACAACATGATTCTAAAAACCCACTAGAGGCTTTAGTTTTGACTATAAAAACTTCATGTAAACCTTATCTTACAACTTGTATTACCTGTCTCACAATTAGTTCCTGTATATCCGGCGACACAAATGCACGTATAGGAGTCAACGCCGTCTGCACATGCTGCCCCGTTCTGACATGGATCAGGAGTACAGTCGTCAATATCTGTTTAATATAACTAATAGATGAGTATTTCTTTTTCAAAAAAACAAGAACAAAAAACCCCAAAAACGTTTTCAAACAAACATTAGAAGTGGGGTAAACATTGTTTACTTTTTCCTGACCACCCTTTGTTTACAGTTCTAAAATTGTCATTTAACCACCAGGTGGATAATATGACTCTATGGAAAGAATTTTGTCAATGGAAACAGACAAATGCCGACGAAGCAGTGCCTAGCAAAGGAACCATTCCTATGATTTACAATGAAGCATGGTACTACAACAAGAATGTTACACGTGTGAAGAAAGAAACTTAAACAAGCACTTCTAATATTTTCACTATGCCCAAATATTTATTAAAGAAACACACATGAATTTATTTTGATAATCCATACAAGGATGTCTAATTGTTGGCTGGACAGGAGCAGCAATGTGCATTGTTTAATATAGAATCAAGGAAAATATCCCCTGAACATGGCTTTAAAGAAAATCAGAAGAAACGGTTTCAAGAATAATTCCGTCACAAACAGCAAGCATAGTTGTGCACCTGGGGTTTTGCTTGTGGATTTATTCTTTTTTATTAGAGTTATTGCCCTTGACTTAGTAAATATTGAATTCTTAACTTGTGTCGCATGTAGCTCAAACCGTTTTTGACCTAGAGTCATACAACTTTACAGGAATGTTTATCAGCATGTGTAGTTGTGCAGTGCACTTTGGTATTTCCATGTGTATAATTATGTTTAGTATTTTTAGAGTTATTGTCCTTGACTTTGTAAAAATTTACAATTTTCAACTTGTGTCGCACATATATCAAAAAGTATTTGACCTAGAGTCATGAAACCTTACAGGAATGTTGCTCAGCATGTGTAATTGTGCACCTGGGGTTTTGCTTGCAGATTTTTTCCCTTGATTTAGTGAAAATTTGTAAATTTCAATTTGTGTTATGTGAAGCTCACAAAAGTATTTAACCTAGAGTCAAGAAATTTAAAAGGTCAGCATATGTATTTGTGCACCTGGGGTTTCGTTTGTCGATTAATCCAATATTTCTACAATTATTGCCCTTGACTTAGTAAAAACCATTGCATTATGTTGTGTTATTTGTTCCTTGAGTGCTTGAATTAGAAACAACCAACTTTACAGGAATAATGATTAACATCACTGTGAAGTTATGCACCTGGGGTTTGCATGTGTTTTTTTTCAGTTTTGTTAGAGTTATTGCCCTAGTATAAATTTGCAATTTTCAACTTGTTCATGCATAGCTCAAAAAGTATTTCACTTGTAGGCCTGAAAGTTTACAAGAATGTTGGCCAGCATGTGTACTTATGCACCTTGGGGTTTGCTTGTTGATTTATTCAGTATTTGTTAAGTTCTTGCCCTTTACTTAGTAAAAGATTTTTAGTTTTCAAAAAATATTTGACCTAGAGTCATAAGATTGACAGAACAGTGGTGACACATTTCTAGTTTCTCATAGGGTATATTTTCGTCTCGTTATCACCCGAGAGCGAGTTAATTGGGGTTTTTTTTACAACAAAAGTACTATTTAGTTTTATTTCAGGGATTGTTCAGTCTTAAAAAGTTCTTAAATTTGAGTCCCTTTCTAAAAAAAAGTGCTTTAAAGTCATTGATTTGATTACTGTCTTGAAAAGTGCGCAAAGAGTGCTTAAATTTGCTGAAAAAGTGCTTGAAAATGTTTGAGTCACAGAATGACATAGTTTCGATAAAAATCAACGGTTAACAAAATAAAAAAAAATGATCCAATTTAGTATCAAAATCAATGAAATGTTTACTCAAGGTAACAGTAAGTGGACAAATTGCAGTTGTTTTGAACTAATCTGTATTTGATGCGCCCTTTGTCAAGCCTACTTTACAGCGGCTCATTCACATTTTGGAGATCTGTTTAAATCTCAGAGCCATCGACACATCAACCAAAACAAAGCAGAAAAATGTAAATTCAGTTTATAAAAACATCCGATTTTAAAGAATATGCTTCTTTTTCAAAAATCGAAGAATGCTATGCCACGTACAACATATTTCTCATCAGTTTGGATTCGAAATACCCCAAAATGACGTTGCTAGAACTTTTACCAATTATCAACTCGTAACTTTTTAAACAGCTGAACATTTTTTGAAATTACTTAAAACAAGTAATCACTATAATGAGACGATGTGAGTTTAATTATTGGGTTGCTACCCATAAAGTCAAGGTCACACTTAGAGGTCAAGTCAAAGGGTACATTTCATGTCCACTCAATAACTGATATTGTACAATAATACCTAGTTTGCTGTCCCCCTGCTGAAGATAATTAGTATAAAAAAATCAATAGAAGTGTTAAAACAGTTCATTATTATTAATAAAATTTATAGCTCTGAACATTTTAAAAGAAGCTTTTTTGAGGTCCAAAATCTTAAAGACATAAAATTTTAAAATCTTACATAAAATAACTGGGGAATCTAAAATGGAAATATAATTCATGAAGAAATATACTCAGAAATAAACAGAAAATTGATTTTAGAGCTATTTAAGCCCAATTTGAGTTTTAATTTTCATTTTTAAGTCATTTTGCATTTTGCAATAAAAATGATAACTATGGAAAAAGTTAGTGAGAAAATGTTCTGAAATTGTGTACATAGTATTGGTATAGACCTACATCAAATGGTAATAAATATCTTGAAGAAAAAGTTCTGACCCCTCCATGTTAAAAAATACCCCAGTGCCGAGTCCCCTTTAAGCACTAATAATCTTAGAATAAATGCTTTAATAGTAAATAGAATACCTTTGATCATTTCTATATCTTTAGATATTGCCGCTATTTCTAAAGATTTATTGTTGACATCTTGTCTTAGTTCTTCAAGTTCTGTTTCTTGTTTTCTGTTTTCTTCCTTTAGAACTTTAATTTCTGCTTGAGTGGCTTCGTGCTGGGTTTTCAAGGCGTTAAATTCTGTTCGAAGTTGACGCAGACGTACCATTAACGCATTCAGATCATTTAATCCACAATTATCATTGTTGGCAAGAGCCACATTCAAGTTATCTATGATAACGAGTATAAATAGAAGAAATTTCATTTTTCAATAAAATTTGAAATTACAATGTCCGCTAATATAACCAACAAGAATAAAGTTATAAATAAGAATAAGTTTATAAACTATTATTACGTTGGACCTGTTAACCAAACAGTCTGAAAATTTTTAACTAAATAATATGGTACAGGTTTTATCCGGTACAGGTAATCAATTTTATCCTCATATCTCCACATTATATATATATCATACACCTTCTAAAGACAGACCACCTCAGATTGTATTAAATCTATTTGAAAGATATAATTATTAACTTCGTTTGGGGGGTATATAGGAGTCATTCGGTGGTTGGTCGGTCGGTCCGGCCGTCCATTGCATTTTCCTTGTCCGGAGCATAATTTGAAGACTAATGGTTGGAATTCAATACAACTTCATACAATGGTCAAACACATTGATTGGAAGTGCAGTGCACAAGAACCATAACTCCATCTTTACTAATTACAGAGTTATTGCCCTTTGTTACTTTTCCTTGTCTGGAGATTCAATATAACTTCATACAATGGTCAAGCACATTCAGAGAAATGCAGTGTACAAGAACCATATTTCCATCTTGACTTAGTATTACAGAGTTATTGCCCTTTGTTACTTTTCCTTGTCCAGAGCATAACTTGAAAACTACTTGTTGGAATTCAAAACATCTTCATTCAATGGTCAAGCACAATTAGAGGAAGTGCAGTGCATAAGAACCCTAACTCTATCTAAAGTTATTACCCTTTGCCCTTTTACTTTTCCATTGCTTTTTTTGTCCGGAGCATAACTTGAAGACTAATAATTGGAATTCAATACAACTTCATACCATGATCAAGCACATTGAGAAGAAGCGCAGTGCACAAGAACCATTACTCCATCTTGACTAATTACAGAGTAATTGCCCTTTGTGACTTTTCCTTGTCCTGAGCATAACTTGAAAACTACTTGTTGGAATTCAATACAACTTCATACAAACGTCAAGCACGTTAAGAGGAAGTGCAGTGCACAAGAACCATCACACCATTTTGACAAATTACAGAGTTATTGCCCTTTGATACTTTTCCTTGTCCGGAGCATAACTTGAAAAGTACCGGTTGGAATTCAAAACAACTTCATACAATGGTCATGCACAATAAGAGGAAGTGCAGTGCACAAGAACCATAACTCTGTCAAGAGTAATTATAGAGTTATATTGAGAGAAAGTGCAGTGCACAGAAACCATCACTCTTTCTTGACTCATTTCAGAGTTTTTGCCCTTTGTAACTATTTATTGTTCAGTGCATTACTTGAAAATGAATGGTTGGAATTCAAAGAAACTTCATACAATGGTCAAGGGCAGGGAGATGAAGTGCAGTGCACAAGAACCATAACTCTATTTGGACTAATTACAGGTATTGCCCTTTGTTACTTTTTTGTCCAGTGAATAACTTGAAAACTAGTATTTGGAATTCAATACAACTTCATACAATGGTCAAGCGCAATGAGAGGAAGTGCAGTGTACAATAACCATAACTCCATCTTCAGTATTTGTAGAGTTATTGCCCTTGGTTCCTTTTCCTTGTCCGGTGCATAACTTAAAAACTAATGTTTAGAATTCAATGCAACTTCATACAATGGTCAAGCGCAATGAGAGGAAGTGCAGTGCTTAAGAAGCGTAACTCTTTCTGGACTTATTACAGAGTAATTTAATAAAACTTCATCAATGGTCAACCACATTGAAAGGAAATGCAACATACAAGAACCACAACTATCTTTAATTGCCCACAACCATAACTCTATTTCAATTCTTTTGCAAGGTATTCTGTTACTAGTGAACTTCCTCATTTCCGAAGCAGTCTTGCGGGGGTATTAATCACATTTAGTGATAGTTTTAGTTACTGTTCTTGTTGCTTAGTAACCATCTTGTATGAGATAGAGAGAAAAATAAATAATGTCATGAAAGGATTCCCTATACAACAAGCTTCAGAGAATTTTGGCGGTTCAAATAAGGTGCTTGTCTTTGAATGAAGTCATGTATGAAGGGGATAGATATGGGTCTTGAATTAATGAGATAAAGGTATGATTTTTGAATTAAAGTAGTTAAATATGAAATTTTCGCTCTTTAATTAATTGGGTAAAGGTATGTTTCTTGATTTAAAGTTGGTTAAGATAAAATTGTTGTTCTTTAATTCAAATGGGGTATAGGTATGGTTCCTGAATTGAAGTGGTTAGATATATGGTTCTTTAAATAATGGAATACAGGAATGGTTACTGAACAAGAGGGGTTAAAGATATAGATCTTGAATTAATGTGGTTAAATATATGGTTCTGAATTTGATGAAAGGGGTACATGTATGGGTTTTGAATTAGATGGGTTAAAGATATGGTTCTTTAAATAAAGGGGTCATGTGTGGTTCTTGAATTATATGCTTCTTGAGTTAATGGGGTACAAGTAATTGGTTCCTATTTAACTAAGAGGGGTAAAAGATATGGTTCTTTAATTAATGGGGTATAGGTATGAAGTTATGGTTCTTTTAACTAATGGAATACAAGAATAGTTGCTGAACTAGAGGGGTTAAAGATATGGATCTTAAATTAATATGGTAAAGATAGGGTTCTTGAATTAGAGAGGTTACAGTACAAATGATGTTGAGATTGGGAAGTTTTATAATGTTATACAATATGATACTGCTATTCATTACTACAATTAATAATAAAAATTGAGGATAAAATTTAATAATAGAATTAATAGAAAATGTAGATTAATACCTGCGATATTAACTTCCTGCTTTCAAATCCTGTTTTATTCATATTTTTTTATAATGATATTTGATATTTAAATTTTGCATTGCAGAAATGCAGAAAGAAAAAAGAAAAAAAAAGTAAATCCATTAATTTAATGGTCTGACACAGCAGTTTACTCAGGTTTTCATTGTGATTTAAGAGGAAAGTAATTTAAGAAATGTGTGAAAAGTAAAATTTTAGTTCAGTATTTGAAAACATGGAATCATAGAAGTCATTTAATCTGGATGTGCTGGCTGAGCCTGGTCTGTATTGGCTGCTTAGGTAAAATCTTTTGCCACCAGGGGGGTTAAGGGTTTAAGTCTCATCAAAACCCCAAAATGATATCATTTTTTAACAGTCTTAAAAATCTTATTTCTTGTGTGTGTTGTAATAGAAACTTTAGAAAAAAGATACTAATTTGCCATAAAGCTGAGCCATTTTTTGGTTCTTGATCATTAGTAAAGTTTTAGTGATTAGGTATTTGATATGAAAGGACAAAATGTGGCTTTAACTGATACCCTGCTGAAAGCGAAAGTGAGTAGTCTTTGCCACCAGTATAGAGCCAGGCCAGCCTGTACATCCTTGCAGTCTATACTGTTGGCTGGCTAACTTAAAATTCTCAATTTGATATACCTAAAATTGATAATGAACTGTTCCAAAGCGGAAATTGGAAAAGTCCATTTAAGAAATTCAGCAGGTTAAGGTATAATTTGATATTCTTGTCTCTGTATTTTCAGTGCCGGCTTCAAAGAAAGTGTCGGACTCTGAGGAGGAGGAGGATGATGATGAAATAGGTCCGAAACCTTTCAACCCTACAGCTGCTGGCCTCTCACAGAAAGAGTAAGTAACTGATAAGCCCTGCCAGAGTTCAAGCAAACTCTATACTCATGTCTAAGTCAAGATCTCATTTATGATCTACATAAGGATTTATTCTATTTTGTAGCTTAATGTTTTTCTATGAATAAGGGAGATAATGCTCTTTACCTGGATTTCTCCATTCACATCCTGGTCACTCATGTCTACTCTAGGTCAAGATCTCATTTTTGGAATTTATTTGGATTTATTCCATTTCGTAGCTTAATGTTTTTCTATGAATAAGGGAGATAATCCTCTTTACCTGGATTTCAACATTCACATCACGATCACTCTACTCTAGGTCAAGATCTCATTTTTGATCTTATTTATTCTATGTCTCTATAAGAAAGGGAGATAATCCTACTCACCTAGATTTCTACATTCATGTCAACATCACACCTTGGTCAATATTATAAAATCACCTCACTGTTAAACTCCCTCTATTGCTTTTGAAATTTGAAAATTCTTTATCATAATCTCAATTTGTAGGCAAAAGGAACATAAATCTAAAAGTAATGCATATTTAACCAGCAATTTGACATAGTATTCTAGGGGTGTCTGTGGCTGAGTGGTTAACCATTCAAACCATTTGCCTCTCACTGCTGTGGGTTCAAATCCCTACAGGGACTTTGGATTCTTTCATGTGAGGAAGCTATCTTGCTAGCTTACGGAATGTCAGTGGTTCTACTCAGGTGCCTGTTCGTGCCTGAAATAATGCTTGGAAGGGCACCTGAGGTCTTCCTGCACTAGTAAAGCTTGAACGTGGCCATATGACCAAAACAGTGTCAGTGCAACATAAAACCCAATCAAACAAACAAACAAGCATTTTTAATAAGTATTCTGAAAAACAACTGTATATGAAGAGTCCTGGTTATAAGAAGCTTGGTTTTGCAATAGTCTAAGTCTAGAGTAAATGGTTGTAGTCTTATTGATGAACAGTGTTAGCCCTTTAATATTAAGGATGTAATAACACTTAAGTAAAATTTTATATTAGTGTATAATTATTTCCACACATCCAAGAATATCTTAAATATGTACTGCAAATTTTTAATCGCATTATAAGTATAATCATTAAAATGTATGCATCCATTTTTTATTGAAAATTTGGTTTTAGACTTTATCAAAAATAAATTTCTAATAACCTCCCTTTATTCACATGAAATGTCAATTCGGTAATAATCATTACAAATTATGCTTTTTGGAACTTACAATATATATAAATCTTCATATTTATGATATAAAACCTTAAAAAAATTGTTACATGATCTTTAATTGAAATTTGTGGAAAATCAGGTTAGAACAAGGACTGAATTCACATTATTACATTATGTATTTTTCTAAAACAAATACCACTCAAATCAGTGAAGTTTTGACTCTAACTTTGGAAATGATATTTTCAGTTTTGGTAAAGCATTGTTACCGGGAGAGGGTGCCGCAATGGCCGCCTATATTGCGGAAGGAAAGAGAATCCCTAGAAGAGGTGAGATCGGTCTTACACCAGATGAAATCGTACATTTTGAGGACCAGGGTTTTGTCATGAGTGGAAGCAGGTATGTATTGGTGTTTTTGTTTTTACTTTCCGTAACTATGGTAATGTTTATGACAAAAACCAGTGGTTTTTCTCACTTAGTTGAGAAGAGGTCCTAGCCTCTTGATTATGGGAAAATTTATCACTAAAATTGCTATTTTTGGAATTAAAAAAAGCTGGTGTAAGTTCATATTTTTTGGGAAAACTGCATGATTTTAAAGAAAATTCCATTGGGAAGAGCCTTTTATAGGCCTCTGTTATATAAGATGGAAAATCACTGAAAACCAGCAAGGAATTGTATCATTATATTATTGAGATCATTAAAGCTGCAATATTATTGGAACATACTTTTAGGAAAACATTTCTTTTAATGTATTTTTCTCCGTAAACCATGAAACGCAAACATATTAGTCTTAGTTTGCTACACTATTCTATTGTTGAAATTACTTGTAAAATAATCTTTAAACGTGATTTAATATATATTATGAATGATGCACTAAAAAAACAAACAATTGGCAATTATGATTGAATAACTTTTATTTTACCCTTAGTTTTAACGTTTAGCAAGGTCTTCATTAGGGATACATGATATAAGTGTAAAAAGAATCAATCACTGATGTTCATAAATAAAAACAGTTGGGTTCTTTTGTCACATGATAATTTGTTCTAAAAATAGATCATGATATAAAATATGTATTGGAACACAGACACTTGGGGTTATGTGCGTGGCTCCCCTTCTTGATCCGCACTTGTATACACCATGCCTATTTTTATCATGCAAACCGTACGTCAAAATATTTTTGCATATTATTACGACCTGGTCACATGTCTTCAACATAAAACTTGTTTTCCGCTATTTTAACCACGTTTAAAAAAAGTCCCTAAAATATCATAATTTCATAAAGATAACAACATACACTTTCCTTTGATGTGAGACGACTGGAATGAGTTTCGGCACTGTTTTGCGCTTTCATTTTCATGCCGAGAACCAAAACCCCGCAGCGGTTACTTCCCCTAATCATACAGACACCAAATCTAGTCTGGTTCCCGTTGTACTATAAAATTTAGTATTGAACGGAGAGAAAAGGGCAGGTAATCAAGACTAACACCAAATCAAGAAGACTGACGGAAAGCACAGGTGGCAGTATCAGTGTTTGGTAACCAATATCGCTATCATTCCGATTTTTTCTGTTTCACGGTATTTTTTTAATTGTCGTAGCCATTTTGCAGTCTGATACCTGGGTTGAAATACGCGATCTGATTGGACGAGCCAAATTTGACGTCCAATCAGATCGCGTATAACACACAGGTATCAGAATCCAAAATGGCAGCGACAAGTCAAAAATTACAGTGAAATAGAAAAAAATCGAGGCAATATCCGGTTATCTGCCCCCGGGACAGATTAGTTCATCCAAAAATCATGATCTCGTGGACGCTTGTTTTTTCCTTGAATTTCATTGGTTGAGGTTACTCCCAAGGAAGGGCATTAATTCTTACTATAAATTTCGCGGTTTCCTGCATGATTTATTTTCCATAAATTTAAGCATGTCAGTACATGTGTACATTACATATCTTGAAATATTCATTCACTATAAAATAAAATCTTTTCAGTACTGTTTTCATTAACACTTGCAAAATGTTTCATATTTAATATAATTTTCTTTGGCTTTATTTTTAAGTGGAAAAAAATCATGAAATTATCATTGAACGTTTTGTCATCCGTGTAACTTAAATTACTGATAAATTCATTTTTACGTGACTATACAGCAGTATAGACAGTTAGGTATGTAAGGGCTACCAAAAGGGTAATATCATTTAATAACACACATGCAGTTATATATAATTATAATCCGGTTTTCCTTCCCGGGGCAGATGCGTACTGAGCATTTGTAGTGATTGTTTTTAAAACGAGTTAATAACGTTCAGTCCGTATGAAGTTATTCACACAGTATCCCCCCAAAAAACATTGCCAAGCCCCATTTTTAAAGCATGAAGGCCCCCGAAGAAAACCCTCTTCCCGGGGAATACTTCCCCTTTAGTAGCATTTTAATATTGTTAGTAAATTATTTCGTCGCTATATATATACTCCGGTTATCAGTCCCGGGGCAGATACGTTCTAGGTATTACTTGTATGAAAGCCTAGTATGTATCTGCCCCGGGACTGATAACCGGAGTATATATATAGCGACGAAATAATTTAGTAACAATATTTAAATGCTACTAAAGGGAAAGTTTTCCCCGGGAAGAGGGTTTTCTTCGGGGGCCATCATGCTTTAAAAAATGGGGCTTGGCAATGTTTTGGGGGAAGTGTCTTAATAAGCATTTATAAAAGGAATGAATTTATTTTTACTGACATTAAAGTAACATTATGAAAGCCTAGTACGTATCTGCCCCGGGACTGATAACCGGAGTATATATATAGCGACGAAATAATTTACTGACAATAATTAAATGCTACTAAAGGGAAGTATTCCCCGGGAAGAGGGTTTTCTTCGGGGCCATCATGCTTTAAAAATGGGGCTTGGCAATGTTTTGGGGGAAGTGTCTTAATAAGCATTTATAAAAGGAATGAATTTATTTTTACTGACATTAAAGTAACATTATGAAAGCCTAGTACGTATCTGCCCCGGGACTGATAACCGGAGTATATATATAGCGACGAAATAATTTACTGACAATAATTAAATGCTACTAAAGGGGAAGTATTCCCCGGGAAGAGGGTTTTCTTCGGGGGCCATCATGCTTTAAAAAATGGGGCTTGGCAATGTTTTGGGGGAAGTGTCTTAATAAGCATTTATAAAAGGAATGAATTTATTTTTACTGACATTAAAGTAACATTATGAAAGCCTAGTACGTATCTGCCCCGGGACTGATAACCGGAGTATATATATAGCGACGAAATAAATTACTAACAATAATTAAATGCTACTTAAGGGGAAGTATTCCCTAGGAAGAGGGTTTTCTTCGGGGGCAATCATGCTTTAAAAAATGGGGCTTGGCAATGTTTTGGGGGTACTGTCTTAATAAGCATAAAAGGAATGATTTTTTTACTAACATTAAAGTAACATTATGAATGCCTAGTACGTATCTGCCCCGGGACTGGTAACCGGAGTATATATATCGGCGATATAATTATATGCATTAGGCTATATAATACGGAATGAACGATGAACTGAAACGATGTTAAAAGTATATATGTACAAGTTCATTCCGTCTGCTATTTTAAAACGGTATGATGAAATTATATGAGCAGTATCAATGTATAAGTTAATTCTGTTGGCTATTTTAATACGGAATGAACGATATAATGAAATGATATAAGCAGTATCAATGTATAACTTCATTCCGTCAGTTATTTTTTACGGAATGAATGATATACTGAAGTGATTTTAGCTGTCTAAATGTAGGAGTTCATTCCGTAGAGGATATTTATTATGTAAAAACCCGTTATGAACCCCTTGCTAGATGATTGTTCTTTCACAGGCTAACTACGCAAGCGCATGGTAGGTAAATATTTTATTTTTTTGCGCATGCGGGTACGTGTGATATGTTTCAAGCGCCTGAATGATCCAGATCAGTAGGGCTGACCACACGACTGTCATAAAAAAACAGTTAAGAATGTTTCTGCCCCGGGGGGTAGATAACCGGATATTGCCAAAATCGATAGAATATTGATATTCGTTAAACTTGAATTAAGTAAGCTGTGCAATTCAAGTTCATTTTATTGGTGTAAATGAATGATGCAGCAAAATGCCTTCGGAATGCGCCTCAGTCGCCGAAACGACGATTTCCCGTGTTCCACATTGTTTGGCAAATGAACATATAGTAGGCTTTTCACCTTTCTATAACTATAATTTTGATAGTGGAAAAATTTTTGTTTATATAATTTCATCGGTGGTTTTGTATTTGGTACCTTATAGTAAGCCTTAGAGTGTTGAATTATTTTTTTCAGGGTTGTAGTAGGGGTCCAGGGGCAGATAGGGGTGGGTGTCCAAACACTGATACTGCCACCTGTGACGGAAAGGGCCGAGTAGTTGCGATTAAAAATTGAAGCGTTGGTAAAAAATTGGCTTGTTTTAAAACGTTATGAAATTCTATGCAAACTTGTTCACGTGTTAGACACTTAATCGTCTCATACTAATATAAGCACAAATTTAAAACTAATTCTTGTAATAAACAATATGTTTAGTTTTTAGCTCGACTTTTCTATGAAAAGGGGAGCTATCCTACTCGCCCCGGCGTCGGCGTCGGCGTTAGCGTCGGCGTTGGCGTCACACCTTGGTTAAGTTTTTCGTACCACCCCACTTTATTTCAGAAGTATTACAAGTATGGCTTTGAAACTTACCATACTTGTTCACCATCATAACCTCCATCTACAGACAGGAGTACATAACTCTGTCAAGGTTTTTGACAGAATTATGGCCCTTTTTTGACTTAGAAAGTGTATTGAGCTTGGTTAAGTTTTTTGTACCACCTCACTTTATTTCAAAACCATTGGAGGTATTGCTTTGAAACTGACCATACTTGTTTACCATCACGACCTTCATCAACAGACAAGAGGACATAACTCTGTCAAGGTTTTTGACAGAATTATGCCCCTTTTTGACTTAGAAAATACATTGAATATGGGTAAAATCCACTTATTGCCTTAACCCTTTGAGATATTGCTTTGAAACTTTTAATGCTATTTCACATCATTACCCCCATCTGTACGCAAGAGAAGGTAACTCTGTCAAGGATTTGTTTTAAAAATTAAGGCCTTTTATCGACTTAGAATCTTGGTTAACTTTTTTGTACCAGTCAACTTTTTGACTGAACTGGTTGAGATATTAAATTGAAAGTTGGAATACTTGTTTACCATCATGGTCCCAAAACATGGGCAGGAGAAGGTAATTCTGTTAAGGATTTTATTTGAATTATGGCCCTTTTTGACTTAGAAACTCAGTTAAAATTTTCATTCTTGTCCACTTGTTGACTTAACCATTTGAGATATTACTTTGGAAGTTGGAGTTCTTATGTGCCATCATGAGACCTATCTGTAAGCAAGAGAAGATAACTCTGTGAAAATGTTTCTTGATTTGTACTTAGAAATTCCTAGTTAAAGTCTTGTGTGCCCTTAACTGTCAAAGTTTTGTTTTATAGGCAAGCACTAAAAAAGTCGAGCGCGCTGTCCTTCTGACAGCTCTTGTTAATATTCAGGGGCAAAGAAGGGCAGAGTCCATACTCCAAGTGTCTGTGTATTGGAATACATCCATAAACACTTTTTATAATGAACTAGGTAAATAACCGATGTATATCGAGTGAAAAAATACGAGTTGTTTCCCTTATCTTCGAGTAAAATTGGTATCTCATACGCTAAAACAATACAAATTAAGCCATTTTTAAACCGCTAGTTTGTTGTGATTAAATGTCCGATTTTAAAATTTATTACATCAATGGAAAGCTTGGGATCTTAGCTTTGTCACAGTATATAATTTTACATATCTTTTGACACCAAAGTATTTAAATTAACTGTTAAACCTACCATATGTCAGCCCATTTTACATACGATTTATTTAGTGAGATACGCAACCGGTTATCTTTACTCGAAAACCTTCTGATAAGAAAAGCCTGTCGTCTGCTAGATGGGGAAAGTGTTTATCAGTGTATTGTTCTAAGCAACAAAATATATGGATGAAAATACAGTCATCATATATTACAATGCTCTGATGGTTAATTATCTTTACATCCATGTAAGAGTTATGAAGAATCTGTATCTACGTGTACATGTATAATGGAAAATTTAGAATACGTGGTTTTGTTAATAGTCAAACATGTACTATATATTGGAAACATGCAATCATGTGTATAATAATTATGCACTCAAAATATATGGAGAATATTCAAATCATATTACATCACAAAACTCCTACCAAAAAATCAAAACGTTTTTTTTTTTTTATATCCAAATGATTACTTCCTAAGTTTATGCCATCAAAATTTTGGTGATGTGTACTGTATAAAAATTTGAAAAATATCCTTCTGTTTAAGGCATGCACAAACAATTTTAGAAATTTTTCAGTTTGTACACCCTGATTTTGTCCGACTTTCCCGCCACTAGGAAAAATTCATCATCATCCCTGTATGCAAGAGTTGCGGGAGCAAATCCAATATCGGCCTTCGATATAACATATTGTACTTTCTCACCTCGCTCATTCAGTTGATGAATCCTTTCGGGTCCCGCAACAAAGATGTAGCCGAGTTTATCAATAAAACAATCCATCGGTCCTTTTATTTCCTTGTATGCGAATATAACATACCCGTCTGGTGTGATGTGATACACAGTATGGTTACCACGGTCACATATAACAAGATTCATATCACCCGTAATAGCCATGTGGTCTGGGTTTAAAAATAAACTTTCTCCGTGAACACGTTTTTGAATTTCGCCTTGAGAATTCATGAGATGTATTTGCCATTGATTTCCTGTGATGTTTATAGCAACAGCCAGACCGCCGAACCTGTTGCTCGCAATAGCTGTACATTTACCTATAGTTTGTATGGTTTCAAGTCTTTTTAAATCGTTTCTAAAAGTTTCGATTTGTCGTATTCGACTTGATGCTGGAAACGTGACAAACACTTCAGGTTTGTTTGGGCTTGCACACACGCTTTGAGGGTTGGACGGCATTTGTGCACTGGTTTGAAATCTAAAGTGTTTGTTAAACAGTTTGAGCTTTTTGTTTGCCTGATCAACAACAAATAAATCTCCATTTGGCAAGAAAGCCATACTGGTAATATTACAATCAAATTCATCGTCTAGAATTTTTACGTTGACTGAACCCTCAGGGATTGCGCGTCGCCTTTTCAATTTTATCACTTTTGGCTTCCATTCACGATTGATAAACTTGTTCATCTCAGGGGGCTCATCAGCCACCTCCCATTTTACTGTTTTTGGTCCTTTCGATGGAGATGACCCCATGAATAATTAAAAAATTTATTTTCCGAAATATTACCTTAAAATTGTGTTATTCCATTTTAGTGAGCCACACTTAACTATGATTGTAAATTGTCATTCATTTTGTTTTCAAAATGGTTTAATGTCAAGGTTTGGTCACTATGTTTGGTTTTCAATATCATTCCAGATGAGTAAAATACACAGGTCTTGAGAACATCAAACTGTAGAAAAAAAATGAATTTTTATTTTAAGAAATGTATAACTGGCTTTATCCACAGAATTATACAGTGTTAGTAATAGATTAAAAGAAATTTCAGAATACCAATGGTAATTTCTGAAGTCACAGCTTAGTCTGTAGGTTAAACTACCTACTTTATACCAATGAAATCGGTTTTACTCAATTAAAACAATTTGTTAAAGCTGCATGCCTCCAGATGAGCCAAAATAAATCCAACTTTATAAAAAATATAGTAAGAATTCAAGAAATGTAAAAAGATTCAAGAATTAAGTAAAAATTTACATGTTACAGTATGTGAGATAAATGCCAGATTTTGCAGTTTTTATCACTATATTTCTGCTGCCTGACTTACTAAGTAAGGGCTATTTTTGCATATTTTGACATCTTGTTGGTAATTGACTTATATTGTAAATGCCAAATTGCAGTGTGTAAATTACTTTCTTTGATCACTTCACAATATTTTACTTTTAAAAGCATTTTTAAAATTTTTCACAAAAAATAGAATGAATATGGGGGCATGCTGCTTTAAGTTTTCTCAAATCTGGGAATGTGCTGCTTTAATGTTATATAAAAAAAACTCACCTGTAGCGTTAAACCATCAACTTTATATAATAATACCTTTAATTTATTTACTGTTATTGACTGTGGTCTGTTTTAAATACTATGAAAAAAAAATCACATATTAGATTTCAGTTTCATTGTAGGGTTGACAAAATCTATAATTGTCCTATATATAGATTTCAGTCACTCTTTCTTTTGTTTTAATGCAGTGAAAGGTTTAAAAAAATGACACTTAAAACAATGGAATGAAAATTAGGTTTTATTTGGTAATTAGGTTTTCTTTTGTTTTGAAATGTATTTTTATTTCAGTTAGGCAAATATAATTTCTTTTATGTTTTCTCCATCCCGTATGTTGCTAAAGCATTAAATTCACAAGCTATAAGCTACTTACTATTGAGCACTGAGTCAGGTAAAAGCTGTCTTATCAAGTTAAAGATACACTTTTAACATAATAACTGCTATACAGTGTAGTATTCTATTCATTTATTGTAAACAACTTCAATATCACAAAATCAGTAAAATAAATATATAAATAAACAACCTCAAACATTACTTTGGATGAGTAAAGCATCACATATATTAAACAGGTTTAACCTTTGCAGATTTTGTGTAATGGAATTGCCTGGGATTGATTTTGGAACAGTCTTTTCAAAGTTTTGGGGATTTCAATATCAAAATACTATGTATAGACCCAGGCCACACTGCACAGTCATGCATGCATTTTTTGTATTTAATGTTGTAATCCCTATAACATTGCATGGACTGTTCCAAATTTGAAAACAGGATAAATTCATTACACAAAGGTGAAACCTTAGGATTAGAAATGCGGTTATATTTTTAGCTCACCTGTCACAAAGTGACAGGGTGAGCTTTTGTGATCGCTTTTCGTCCGGCGTCCGTCCGTAAACTTTTACTTTAAATGACATCTACTAATAAACCACTAAGTATTCTTTTAGGATGGTAAATCTGGACAATATTTCTAAGCTGGTTAAAATGTTTATGTTAACTTTAACTCATTTTCTGTTGTAAAACAATTGAGTCATTAACAGTCCAGGACATTGGCACAGCTCAGTTATTTTTAGATTATGAGCATACCTCATTCCAAATTTGGTAAGGTCGTGCAGCCAAAGGTCGCGCGACACTTAAGGTCGCGCAATAGGTCGCGCAATAGGAAAGGTCGCACAGAATCAGCTTTCCCAGGCATGCTAGTTCCAAATATGGAGAGTTCGCGCAATAAGAGGTCGCGCAGTCTAAAAGTACAAGGTTTAAGTTATTTTTAGCCCTTCAGCATCTCAATTGTTGTTAACAAAGCATAATTTGGTCATATCAGATTTTATGAATGGGATTCCTTACTCACAGCTTTATCTATGTACAGGTTACTTGGTTCAAATGTTGAGCTGTATGTTGTAAAGCTGGAAAGATTATATTTCTGTTGTTTAATGAATTATCAGTCAGTATTATAAGTTTATAGAAATGTCAATCAGTAGTAAGTGTATTGGTCTTATAAGCCATATAATTAAAGTACATATATCTTTATTACTGCAAGTAGATTTTGCACTATTAAGATGCATTATTGGACAGATAATTATTATCCTATTGAGTGTTCAAACATGTAAATTTATATAACTATTATGTATTTTTGTACTAATGTTTGTATTGTACAACAGTCTGTATACCTGAACCAGTTGCAGGCCATTTTGAACATTGTTAAGGCATTGTCAGCATTTTAAAAGGTCGCGCAACATTCAGGTCGCGCAATGAGTTGTGTGCAAAACTGGAGAGGTCGCGCAATAAGAGGTCGCGCAACAGTCTACTTTTGCACACCACCCTAGCTGCGCAAACAGAAGGGTATATAAGCTGGGAACTTTTCTAGCTGGGTTAGTTTTGGAGTTTTGGAGTGAGTTGGAGTTGGTTGAGTTGAGTTAGTTAGTAATTGAAGAAATGTATTTGTTGAAGTTGTTAAGAATTTTACTTTGGTTTTGACTGTTGATAGAAAATAAAATGATGCATTATTTTGATTTACTGCAATAAATATAATCCTGCTTTCACTTGGACTGGACTTGTTCATTATACCAGCATAGAGAAATGGTTTACTTTTAAGCGAAAAAAAGTGAATAAACAAAGCTTTTCACAAAAAGAGAAGTTTTCGAAACAATATATTAAAAACTTAAAAAATCTTCTTTTAAAGAACTCAAAGAGCTATGGCTAAGATATTTAGCATCAAACATGTTCTTATAGGTGTCTACCAAGTTTGTTCAAATAAAAGCCCTGGGGTCAAAATTGGCACCGCCCCGGGGGTCATTGATTTTCCTTATATGTGTATAGCAAAAACTTAAAAAATCTTCTTTGAAAAAACCCAAAAAGCTAGAGTTAAGATATTAAGCATGAAACATCTTTTAGTGAGTGTCTACCAAGTTTTTTCAAATAAAAGACCTGGGGTCAAAATTGGCCCCGCCCCGGGGGTCATTGATTTTCTTTATTTGCGTATAGCAAAAACTTAAAATCTTCTTTGAAAAAACCCAAATAGCTAGAGTTTAGATAATTATTAAGCATGAAACATCTTCTTGTAAGTGTCAACAAAGTTTGTTCAAATAAAAGCCCTGGGGTCAAAACTGGCCCGGCCCAAGGGGTGTCATTGTTTTAAACTATATGTGTATAGTAAAAACTTTAAAAAAATCTTCTTTTAAAATACCCCATTGAGCTAAAGCTTAGATGTTTAGCATGAAACATCTTCTTATGGGTGTCTACCAAGTTTGTGCAAATAAAAGCCCTTGGGTTAAATTGGCCCTGCAACGTTGGGGGTTGGGGGGCCTATATACAGGTGAGCGACCTCAGGGCCATATCATATCAGAAACAATAATTCCAAAGGATTATACACAGGCATGATAATGCTAGATCTACAAAAAGCATTTGATACTGTTGACCATGATATTTTATGTGGAAAATTGAAATTGATGGGTATCTGTAATACTGACTGGTTTATGTCTTATCTTAAAGGTAGAAAACAAACTGTTAGCGTTGATAATATTTTATCAGATTACATGCCTGTTACATGTGGGGTTCCCCAGGGCAGCATCCTGGGTCCTCTTTTATTTTTGTGCTATGTAAATGACATGAGAATTAGTATAGATCAAGAATGTAACCTTATTCTGTATGCCGATGACAGTGCAATTCTTTTTGCTCACAAAAATCCAAGTATTATTTCTCAAAAACTTGGACAAACACTAGAGTCTTGTTCATCTTGGCTTGTAGATAACAAATTGTCACTTCATCTAGGAAAGACTGAATGTCTTATTTTTGGTTCCAAACGTAAACTAAAACAAGTTAAAGAGTTCAAAATTGTTTGAAATGGACATACTATTGAACCCACAAAATCTGTTAAATATCTAGGTTTAAATATTGATGATTCTTTGTCAGGTGAATCTATTGTTAATTGTATTCTTACAAAGGTGAATTCACGTCTTAAATTTTTGTATAGGCAAGCTAATGTTTTAGATTTTAGGACTAGAAAATATTTATGCTCAGCACTAATACAATGTCACCTTGATTATGCATGTTCTTCTTGGTACCCGAGCCTGGACAAGTGTTTAAAAAATAAGCTTCAAATTTGTCAAAATAAAATTGTTAGATTTATACACGGTATGGGACCTAGAGATAGTGTCAATAATGTTATTCTTGCTAATATGTCTTTACTAAATGTAGAAAACAGAAATAAGCAATTACGTCTTAATCATGTTTTTAAAATTGTTAATAACCAGTGCCCTTCATATATGATAGAAATTTTTATACCTGTTCGAGACATTCATTCTTATTCAACTGGGTCGAATCAGTACAATTTTAGGGTCCCAAGAAGTTATGGGAAAGATAATGTAACTTTTTTTCAAAAAGCAATTAATGATTGGAATTCCTTGCCAACATACATAAAAAAAATTAATAAGATAGGAAATTTCAAAAGCTCTGTGAAGGCCCATTTACTAGAACAGTTAGGTTAGTAAATCATAATTAAATCCACTAGTATGACTAGATATTGATCTCATTTTTATTGTTTTCTTTTTAGCAAAGTTAATGGAAATACTAAAATTTGATATTTTACGTAAATGACATCTTCCAGTTTCCAAAGTTTTGTATTTTTCAATGTTTTTGTGTTTTATATTGTATATTATAGTAAGTATATATCCAAGGACCCCATTGGAAATAAGCCTTCAGGCTTTCATGGGCAATCCAAGGTTATTGCACACTACTCTATACATGTTTCCACTTACGTCCTTACATTTTATTAAACTAGTAAATTGATATCTAGTCATAGGAAAGAAAGAGTTTTAGATTTTGTTTTTAGTTATAATATTTTATTACAATGTATTAAATGAGCCGTCTGTGATATTTATGTCTGACAAACTTCCGAAATATTTTATTACAATTGTGTCATCAGTTTTAGATAAAATGCTTAAGTGTTTGTTTTATGTATACATGTATGTGTGTTTTAACCTGAATAAATATCTATCTATCTATTCAGTTGGATTGATTTCTATGATTTTTGTTACCAAAGGGGAGATAATCCACAAGTCATAAGGTCTGTCACTAGCTGGCATTAAACAAAATCAGTATCAGAAACTTTATGTCATGTATGCAAAGTATCTCAATTTAGTAAACACGATGTGATATGATAATTTAAATTTCTAAAATAAGTTATGATAGTTTATAAGCAGCTAACTGGTTTGATTTTCCTGTCAGAATCATCATATTATCCTCAGTGTCATAACAAACTCCCATTGGTGCAAACCCAATTGTCTCCCTTCTCATTATTGCTTTGATTCTCTCCCCTGATGATGAAACCTGATGTACTACCCCTGGGCTTGTTATATACACTGACCCCATATTGTCAATACATAACCCAGTAGGCTCCCTTAACTGTTGGTAGTTAAACAGTTCTTCCCCTTCTGTGTCAAAACAATATACAGAGTTACTTCCTGTATCAGAGACAAATAGTTTTAATTCTTTTGTAATTGCGAGATATTCTGGGTTAATAAGATTTAAACTATTGTCAAGATCTATAACTCTTGAAGTATGTCCCTTTAAAGTCATTAGTTTTATCTGCCATTCGTTAACATTTGAGACTATCACAGCTAGGCCATTGTTGCTCCTTGCAATTCCATGTGGAACCCCTTGCATTCTTACAGTTTGTTTATGTGATATAGATTTTCCGTTAACTTCAAAAATGCTTATGCCGTTATACATTCTAGTTCTAAAAGTCACATGAACAATATTATCATTTGAGCCTGTACATAAACTGTTCGTACTGAACTCCACTGTATATGATGTGAGCAATTCTAACTCTAAATCAAATAATTTTAGCTTATAGTTGCCGGAATCGGCAATGATAAGTTTTCCATCAGGAAGAAATCCCTGTCCTCTAACACAACAGTCTTTGACGTCATCTCCTGCCTTTATGTTAAAATTTCCGACTTTACGAAATGATTTCGGCTTAGGTAGATTCCTATTCTCTTTATCCTTTTCCAAGAGTTTTTTAAGAATTTTATTTTCTGCTTCTATCTGAGTGGTTATCCTGGTTTCCGACTCCAGACTTTCATCTTTTATATAATCTGGAGTTATCGGAATTACTTGTTCGTACTCGGAACGTGTAAAAGATAAGCTTTTATATGATGAGAGATCGCTCACGGTGTCCGAGAGCTTGCTTGCCGCTGTTTTAGGAAGTTTTAATTTGGTAGATGTAACAGAGTTTTTATGATGATTGTTAACTTCTTGAGTTCTTTTACTTTCTTTCGTACTTGGTAAAGTTACAGATGATCTACTGGGTCTGTTAGATAAAGGGAAAGAACTCTTACTGACTTGTCTTTCTTTGTTTTTGTCATGTAGAGTAGCATCTCCCCTTGTATTTGACTCTTCATCAGCTAAATATGGCTTACCATCCTCATCAAAATAATACTTTTGTCCGTCTGTGTCCAAAAAATACCTGTTACCTTTCTGATCCATATAGTAGGGCTCCCCATTTTCATCGAGATAAAATTTCTCACGATTTTCATCTAAATAGTATGGTTCCCTTTTTTCATTAAGGTAAAAGATCTGCCTGTTTTCATTCAGATAGTATGGTTGGTCATTTTCATCCAAGTAGAATGGTGCACCATTATCATCAAAATAAAACAGTGAATCAGAATCTTCCAGATAAAACTGGTTCCCTTTGTTGTCATAGTAACACTGGTTCCCCTTTTCATCGTATTGTAAAGGATTTCCAAATTCGTCAAACTTTTGTTCCTGCTGCAGCAGACGCCTTTGACGCCTCCTTTCTCTTCTTTCTTGTTTCTTTTGCTTCTTTAGAGCCTCTCTTTCATCTGCTGCTTTAGCAGATACAACACTTCCCATAATGCCCTTAATGACCCTAATGAAATAGTGAATAGAATATATGTTTAAGAAACTACATTAAATGCCTCAAAATTTTGTGCCTGCGGCATTAAAGTTAGTCAGTCAAGTTCTTTTAAATTTCATAAGCAACAAAAAATATTCTTTGATATTTAGAGTTGTGAGAACTTTAAACTACTTCTTCATCATTCTCTACTACCTTAATTTTTTTTTAAATATCCGACAAATGTAATTAGAGTATCATCTCTATGTAAACTATATTTCCATCTTTCAATCGTGACAAAACCATAAAAATATGAATCATGTTTTTTTTAGGAAAATTATCAAAATTGAATAGAGAACAGACAGTGCAGACCATGATTAGGGAGCACACAATGTGATGGCTATTATCTTGATCTGCACTGCTTGCATAGGTAAAATATGTAGTCACAAGGTGGATATAGATAAAAAAAGAGAATTCTGCAAATAAATTAAATAATACAATCTCATACTCACGGTTGAAATGATAATAGATCTACATCAATGAATCTTCATCATAGTGAGAACCCTATAAAAACTTAAGTTAACTTTTGACCGACAAATTTTTACAAATTTAATGTACAAAAAAATGTATAACCTGTGTAATTTGATAGTGACAAGAAACAAAAAGTGGTTGGATTAATTGTTAAAGATTACATGCCTCATTAATTGTGATCTTCTGAACTTCACATTGATTTATAGCTTTCAGTACAATTGTTCTTGTTTTTAGGCCAGGGATTTTTTTTTAAGTCATCTCTTTTATAATCTTTTTGTAAATACAATTATATCATCCTTTGATCTGTGTTTATCAGTCCTCTAAAAAAAGTTGGATTTGAAAAGTTGTAATATCTCTTACTGTGAACAAATATGCTCTCAAACATTGAAAGACCCCCCCCCCCCCAAAAAAAAAAAAAAAGAAAACTCATGAAATTTACTCATGTAATCCCTTTAGGTGTTTGTAGAGTAATCTCATAAAATGTTTGTAAACCAGTTATTCTTAGTTGCTTTTATATAGTATATATTCTACAAAATTAATGTCTTTCAGATACTTTAATGTTAAGTGCTTTAAGAAAAATAAAATTTCATGAAAGAAAAATGGTAATTTTCATTATCAGTATTGCAAAATAAGTCATATATTATTAACTGGTCAGTAATTCTTACTGGATACTTGTATTTACTAATAAGGTTTTTAAGTTCCACTCTTCGAAGAAAAAAAGTGGAGCTTTTGTCATGACCCTCTTGTCGGCATTGCTTAACCTTTTTGTTAAGGTTCATTTTCTCAGAAACTATAGGAGCTATTCACATCAAACTTGGTATACATTTTTATTGACATAAAAGGATGCCATTTCAAAAGGGCAGATAATCCTTTAAAAAAATGCAAAGTTATGCCCCTTTTTCAACCTTGCTTTTATTTAACTATCCACAACTGAGAAAAGTGGAGCCTGCTCTCCATTGACAGATCTTGTTTTGTACAAAGTATTTAATCTTTTCCACCATTTGGTTTTCAGACATCGTCGTATGGAAGCTGTGCGTTTACGTAAGGAAAACCAGATTTACAGTGCTGACGAGAAACGAGCCTTGGCGACATTTAATCATGAAGAGCGGGCGAAACGAGAGACAAAAATTCTGTCGCAGCTGCGTGAAATGGTCAGGAAAAAAATGGAAGCGCGAAAATAGTATACCGAACATAAGTGACGATAAGTTGAATAATGTATGCTTCACATTATCAGGGAAAAATTGGAAAATATATTCTGTCAGAATACAAACAGCATAGTGTATGGTTTGATTCAGAGAGGAACATGGTCGGGCATATGTGTTTGAATATTATTCTGTGTATGTGTTGAAAATGAATTAATTGCATTTTAAGTGTAGAGGAATGACAGATAATGAGTAACTGATGGATTATGAATTGTTCACTCAGGTTTTAATACATCAAGATTGTTCTTTTCAATGAAGCAGCAATTAGGTTATCTGATTGACTGTCATAATTAGACACATTATTAACACCAGTGTAGTATTGACCATTTTAATGGACATAATTGTGTATGATGAAGTTAAGAGTTTATTTAGGTTATACACCTTAAATTTTGTTTTGATGACATGGCTTGAGAATTGTATGACTTTTACATTGTGAATTTTTAGGTGAAAGTGAGAATCAGTTATAAATAATCATGAAATGTTTGGTTGAATTCAGTCAAATTATAAATATAAATCAGTGTTTATACTCATCATGTATATAAATATGACTGTATCATATGATAGGTACTTAAAATTTATGTAAAATTTGATTGTCAAGTTTTCGGACAGGTTCAGACAAAATGTTTGTTGAAATCATGATTTCAGACAAAATGTTTGTTGAAATCATATTGAGTGGTCGTACGTTTATTTCAACTGTTAATTTATTGATCTACATTTGACTTGTATTCAAGTTCATATAATTCTATATTTTCTTTATAGATCTGTAATGTTACAAAGAATTATGTATGCTTTAGAAAACGTAACACAATCTGTAATGTTAAAAATAAACATAAATGCTTCTGAAAATATAATAAATTCATGCTAGGAATAGCATTGAGACTTGATTGGTGTAAATAATAGATGAGAAAATGAATCTTGACAATGTTTTATCCTGATACAAAAAGAGAAACAATGTGTGAAATACATGTATCTCTTGCATATCATAATTAAAGCATTTTGTCATCAATTTAACATTTTGTACATGATTTTGTTATTGGTAATATGCCCAAATAAACTATTTTTGTTCAACGAATGCTTTTCTTATCAGCACAAAGATGGATTTAGTTGCTGTTTTTGTCTGCCCTACTTTTTCTTAGCAACCACTGGCTTGAATCAATCCAAATGGCATCGATAACTTATTAGTAAAATGACCCATGCATTTTAAGAACATGTTAGTCAATGATTTTTCACAAAATAATGTAACAGAAATGCCTTTTTCTGCTGTCATGTTTGTCCTATTTGTCACCAAGCACTGACTTTTACACTCTTTGAATGTTTTAACATTAGATGTGTTTATAAGCAACACGTTGTTCAACATGTTACAGTTCAGTGATTTTTCACAAAATTATGCCCCTTTAATGCCTTTCAGCTGTCATTTTTGTCTCGACAAGTTTATTTAGGTAATTAACTTTGTTGTACTTGAAGGGGGGATACAATAATACACTGGTATGGGGAAAATAAATTTCTTCAGGTGGCCCTGAAATAGGACATTTACATAAAACCATAATTATAAGTAGAGATAATTTACAATAGAAAAGTTACAGACATTACTTGGAATTGAACCATGGGTCTTTGGTATGTCGGCCCAGAAGACAATTCACTACATCACCATGGCAAGATCTGGATTCATCAAAAAGTTGGGAAGTAAGACAATAACAAATGTTAAAATCAACAATCTTTGTTTTATTCATTTCTCTGTTAATTTTACAGACAATATCACTATAAGATAATACAAAATGTAAATACACAATTAAATTAATAACAAAACCACCTTACTCTGTGCTTTATATCTTTCAAAAAAAGGAAAAAAGATAATTTTTTCTATAGATTACCACATGTATAACAAGTATTATCAATTTATAACAAAATTTCGAAAGATAATTCTTTCTTTAATCTCATACAAAATTGAAAGTACATTGTACACGACTATACTTTTCTTTTTCTTTTTTTAAAAATCTTTATAATTTTTTTGCACTTATTATATAAGAGCAATAAAAGATTATTTTAATTTCTCTCAAACCTGATTTTAACATTAACTTAATTTACCATCCATAAACCATTCTTCCTCATCTCTACTCATCTCTAAATCATTTATTAAACATAATTTGTTTACAGTCACACAAATATTGTAAAGGACATAATATTACAGTGAGTCATTCCAGCTTTACTGATGGATGAACACCTCAAGTGAGCTTTCCAAGCATGATTTCAGACAGGAGCAGGCCATCAATTTAAACTGATGACCTTCCATAAGCCAGCTGGATAGCTTCCTCACATGATAGAATCCAAAAACCCCCCTGGCAGGATTTGAACCTTCAGTGGTAAGAGGCATATGGTTCTAAGTTAGCAACCTTAACAACGCAACCATGGACATCCCTTTTTTATATCAAGAACACCAACTTTCATATAATCTGAGGTAAGAATATGTATCTTAATTCAGTTTACGTTCAAAGGTTTAAGTTTTTCCCACCGTTCTCAGGTTTCAGTTGCAAATCATAAATAAATATAATTCACCTACTACAGTATAAATCTTGTCAACAGATACTTCATCATTCCTGTATGCATTCATATTAACATATTTCAAACTTTGAAAGTTTTATAAGAGACTATCAACTACAGTTGACTCTCGATAACTCGAAATCCAAGGGACTGGGCATTTTACTACGAGAGAAACGGAATTCGAGTAACGTGGATCTGCCGCCATTACGTTGACATTCGTACATGTATATACATGTACCTGATTGAATGTGCAAAGAAGTAGGTTTGTTATTGTTGATAGCGGCAATGCTGCAATATTTAACCGTTGAAATGACTGTAAATCACTTACAAATACAAATAATAAATGAACAAAAATATATTATTCAAAATTTAATACATGTATATTAAAAGTGAAATATAAACACAAGCATTCGTAGCAATGACATAAATGCAAGTTTGTCAGTATCCATCAGTACTGCACATGCTTTTAATACGCACTCATGATAATTCATTACAATAAAAGCACAATAACACATTTATTTCAACAACCATATATCTGATGTTTGAAGTAAATTGATCATCAGACGAAAACGAAAGTAGCAACTATAGTGAACCGGAAGTACATATTAATGTAAGCAATATGACGGAAAATTAATTATAAAAATGTCATTTACGTTGAAAACACACATCAATACCTAGGCTGGTACAATTAAATTAATTAAATCTTAATTTACTTATCTAACTGTTAAAACCAATTAAGTCCTGAAACCGATTAAAGCCACTTTCACGACGTGCTAATAATACATGATGACCGGCAATTAAATTAATATGAAACGTGTGAATAACGAGTGACATCATCTCAACTTGATGTCGCAGACCTTTGATCAGTCGGCTGTTTTCACACTTCGACTAATTGAGATGAAAATATGTTGGACTTTAATTGACGGGACCAAATTTTCTTTTCGACTAAACAGGAGTCTCGGTAAGTCAAAATTTGACCTAAGCGGAGTTAAAATACAAAGATAAAGAAGGAAATTCGACGGGACTTTAGAAATTCTTCGACTAACGCGGAATTTTGAGTAAAGCGATTTTGACTTATTGAGAGTCAACTGTATTTCAATTCAAATATGACAATAAAATGACAAAAAATAAACAAATACCAAAATTTGTCCAAGTGTTAAGCGCCACTTGGAAATTTCACAATAATAAATATCACAAAACAAAATAAAAATACGAAACTTAGTCAAGTATCACATGACAAACCATAAAGTTTAATAATCAACTTTTGACAATTTTAACAGTTCTAAAATATGTTTTGACAATCTGAATTTTACATATATCTTTTCGACTATACATTATATTATTTGTTATAAAGATTTTTGACGGGTTATATGGCCCTATATAAATGGTTGTTTGTAAATATAACCCGAGAAGGCTGCAGATATTGCAAACAATTGTTTATATACCGGCATATAACCTGTCAGGAATATTTATAACAAATTTATAATACTGCAAACTTCCTTTTTAAAAGAAAAAAGTGAGATTTCTTCATGAACTGACAGCAGCCGTGTATATAAAACTACATACACATTGCGATTATCCAAGAAAAAGCGATGTTAAAAACAGAGAAGTAAGAAGCTATAATTGTAGATCATATCTTTGAAAACTTACAGACTTCAACTAAAAACCATTGAAAGACTTGTAGATATTATTCATACAAACTCGCCATACCAACTTTAAGCCAACAGAAAAATAATCAACATTTCAGCCGTGTCACGACAAAACCAACATAGTGTGTTTGCGACCAGCATGGATCCAGACCAGCCTACGCATCCGCGCAGTCTGATCAGGATCCATGCTGTTCGCATACCAACCCTATAACAAGTAGAGAAACTGATAGCGAACAGCATGGATCCTGATCAGACTGCGCAGATGCGCAGGCTGGTCTGGATCCATGCTGGGCACTATGTTTATTTTGTCGTGAAGTGGCTCATTTCTTTCCCATCTTCTCAATAATGCAATAATCTTCAATTAAAATGTAAATTACCTAACATTACCAAATTAAACTACTAAACTATTACACTGATATCTGACAAAAATGTAACACATTTTTACATCACAAAAACATAACTTTAAAGCAGCAGGCCTCCAGATTTCTAAATAATTATTAATAATTAAATTTATGAGGCATTTTGCATGTTTTCAGTAACAGATGGCAGAAATTTTCACTTCTAACCACTTATTTCTACCTTGTTTATAATGGAGTATTGAATATTTTAGAAAATTATTTTAACAGATCTTTAATAATTAATATAGATAGGAAGTACCTCACCCAGCAAACACATGACGTTAAAATCGGATTACCGTTAGATTTTGGTCACGACGTCGGCGACCAAAATACGACGTAAATCTGACGTTCAAAAACCGATGTCTATTAGACGTTTCTTTTTGACGTCGTACTAACGTCAGATTCTGTTTAAACCAAACAGTCCCTTTTCTGTTGGCTCCCTAATAATAAAGGTTTAGCTGCTGACAATAAGTCAGGTCAGACTGCGTGTTTGTCTTGGGTAAACACTCTGTATTCTGTTTGTTTCTAAGTTAAAAAGCTGAAGCTACCCACTACAGATTTAAGACAGATGTTTTACTGTTGGTTGCTAAATACCTGTACAATCGTCTATTCAAAAGTAGATTCAGGATATTGATTGTTAATGATATTTATAGTGGTAACACATGTTTGTAGTGGTATCACCTTGGTATGATCTTTTATTCAGAATAGTCCTATCAACCTATGCAGTATAAATAGAGAGGGTGTAATTGATATTTTTCAATGTTGATATATGTATATCTTAAGCAGTTTTTGGTTTATATAGTAAATATGACCACTCTAACATTACAGCCGTGCATCTCCTATTTTGAAGTGGTTTGTCCATCATTAACAATTATTGATAATGCAGAAAACATTGTGATTGTTTGAAAATATCAATAAAAATTCAAATTCAAAATAATGGTATAATGGTGGTTATTTTTTGGAAAGTACATGTTTGTACTTAAGGAAGAAAATTGACATTAGATATAAGGAAATTATATATGCAAAAAGCAAACAATAGTAGTGGTTCTTTTATGAGATATTTGAGAGGCCCTAAACATAAGGAAAAAAGTCTTGCACTGAAATCAGTTTTCTGTAGTCAATAGGGGAAGAGTTTTTGTAACATGAAGTTATATTTAATCTGTACTTTATTGTACTGAGAGGTTGTTTTACATATATGTTTAGAAAAGATGATATTATATACTTGTGTATGTCAAACTGAGTGAAATGATTTTTTTTATATGTGAGCCGCATCACGACAAAACCAACATAATGGGTTTGCGACCAGCATGGATCCAGACCAGCCTGCGCATTTGCGCAGTCTGATCAGGATCCATGCTGTTCGCTTACAAACCCTATAACAAGTAGAGAAACTGATAGCGAACAGCATGGATCCTGATCAGACTGGTCGCAAATCTATTATGTTGGTTTTGTCGTGACGCGGCTCATTTAAATTTTATTGCTATAAACCCTTAATTTATCTGCTCAATGTGTGCAATGGATGTGCCCGTCTTAGAATTTAGAACAGTCCATAAAATTCAAAGTTTAAAGCAGCATGCCTCAAGATTTTCATACTTATTTTCATGAAAATTTTGAAAATGTATGAAATTATAAGAAAATATTGTGACACCAGCACAGAAAATAATTTACAAATTGCAAACAGCACCTGTAATCCATGTAAATTAACCCAAAAAAATGTAAAAATATGGTAACACAGCTAGCAAATAATTAACTTTCCTTCATGACTTTGTACATTTTTTTCAAGTTTGATTTTCTTGCAAAAATGTTGGCTCGTCGACAGGCATGCAGTTTTCATTGTTTTCAATTTCAAAAACCAACACTATAGAGCCTAATCATTATAAGTCTACACAGATGTGTAGGCTGGCCTGGCTTTAAGCTCTAGCCTTATGGCAAATTGGCAATCCCTAATCTTTCTTGGCTCTAGCAGGCATAGAGATACATATAAATGCACAGAGATGTGAGGCTAATGGTTTAATACAAATACACAGTCTACCAGAGATGTGAGGCTAATGGTTTAATACAAATACACAGTCTACTAGAGATGTGAGGCTTAGGGTTAAATACAAAATACACATTCTACCAGTAATTTGAGGCTAAGGATTTAATAAAAAAAAAGATTAATACAAAAAACAGTCTACCAATAATTTGAGTCAAAGCTTAAATACAAATAGTCAAATACACAGTCTATCAGTAATTCGAGTCAAAGCTAAAATACAAATACACAGTCTACCAGAAAATTTGTGAGGTTAAGAGTTAAATACAAATACACATTCTACCAGTAATTTGAATACAAATACACAGTCTACCAGTAATTTGAATACAAATACACAGTCTACCAGTAATTTTAGGCTAAGGGTTACATACAAAGACACAGTCTACCAGTAATTGAAGGCTTACGAAGGGTTTAATACAAATACACAGTCTACCAGTAATTGGAGTTTAAATACACAGAGTAAAAGTAATTGGGATGCTTATTAATTTGTGAAGAACTGATAAAAGATATAACCTGGGCATTCAACTTTGACATACACACTGCCTCGTTTGTTGCCAGTTGTGCCAACGTTGTTATAGAGCCACTGTCATGATCGGTCGTATTGCCCGTTCATTCAGTATTATCATTGTAAGTTTGTTATTTAATGAATGTAGACGTATCATGTTTAAGTTGACTCCAGGATCTGTCGTTATTCTATAGTCCGTAAATGATGCCGTTAATCAGGCAACTATAAAATACAAAATGAGTCATGAAATTTTACAAACAATTAGTATAGAACTGTTAGTGATTCAGAAAAAAAAGATGAAACTAAATGCTACAATCAGTGACATCTGCACGCAAAGTGCCAATGATTAATTCATTTAAAATTGACAAATATTTGTACATGTGTTCACATACGAGTATATTCATGTTATAGGTTACCTAATCTGATACATGCATACTAGTGTAAATTCATTTTGATGTTTAATCTCTTGGATTATCTACATGATACTGCTAAGCAATCAATTCTGATTATGACTAGCTGTGAGGCTAGATGTCTTCATGTTACATATTGCTATTAAGTACATGCACTTAAACATCAGATTCCTCACTGTTTTTATTTTCCTAATTATTGACTTAATACATTTAAAATTAATCAAAATTACATACACATGCTAGCCTTTTCACAAATGTAGTACGTGACATATGAGCAATAGTAGTCGTACCAATTTCCCGTGGCATGATGCATATACACACAATCCTGATTAGTAAAGTTATTTGGCTGTCCGGTCGCCCAATTCCTGTACACTCCAAGCGTATTTCCACTTGATACCCAGACAAAGACATTTTCAGTCACTGTTTCATTCAATCCAATCCAAACTGTAAAAAATAAGTTTAAGGTAGACCATATGTTATGCATTACCTCCACAAATAGGCTGGAATCACTTGTAAAGTACATTGAAAATGAGGGGTGTGGGTAAGAATCAAACCACAGAAGGGTCAAATTTTTTTCTTTCCTTTTTTCTCTTTAACATTATTTGGGTATATCTCAGATCCCTTATGGAAGAAAAAAGTGTTTGATTTTAACTATATGATTATTGTAGGTAATTATTTGCTAAATAATGCCAAATTTAATAGCAAATATAATACCAGATATTTTTAAAGTTTAATAAAATTAAAACTACACTGTAAAAGTATTTTATATTTTGCATAATCAACCAATATACTGTTAAGAAAATTTAGGCAAACTTTGAAAACAGCCCCTCATTGTGGTAAATTTTAGGGATATTTATGCCCCCATTTCGAAGAAAAGGGGGTATATTGCTTTGCACTTGTCGGTCCGTCGGTCCGTAGACCAAATGGTTTCCGAGTGATAACTAAAGAACCCTTAGGCCTAGGAACTTCAAACTTGGTATGGTGATTGGTCATGACCAGCAGATGACCCCTATTGATTTTGGGGTCATGGGGTCAAAGGTCAAGGTCACATTGACCTTGTAAGCAAAAACGGTTTCCGATTTATAACTAAAGAACCTTAAGGCCTAGGAACTTCAAACTTGGTATGGTGATTGGTCATGATCATTAGATGACCCCTATTGATTTTGGGGTCAAGGGGTCAAAGGTCAAGGTCACATTGACCTTGTAAGCAAAAACGGTTTCCGATCAATAACTAAAGAACCTTAAGGCCTAGGAACTTCAAACTTGGTATGGTGATTGGTCATGATCAGTAGATGACCCCTATTGATTTTGGGGTCAAGGGGTCAAAGGTCAAGGTCACATTGACCTTGTAAGCAAAAACGGTTTCCGATCAATAACTAAAGAACCTTAAGGCTTAGGAACTTCAAACTTGGTAAGGGGTCAAAGGTCAAGGTCACATTGACCTCTTGGGTAAAAACGGTTTCTGATCAATAACGAAAGAACCTTAAGGCATAGGAACTTCAAACTTGGTATGGTGATTGGTCATGACCAGCAGATGACCTCTATTGATTTTGGGGTTAAGGGGTCAAAGGTCAAGGTCACATTGATCTTGTAGGTAAAAACTGTTTCCGATCAATAACGAAAGAACCCTTAGGCCTAGGGATTTCAAACTTGATATGGTGATTGGTCATGATCAGTAGATGACCCCTATTTTTTTTGGGGTTAAGGGGTCAAAGGTCAAGGTCACATTGATCTTGTAGGTAAAAACTGTTTCCGATCAATAACGAAAGAACCCTTAGGCCTAGGGATTTCAAACTTGATATGGTGATTGGTCATGATGATAGATCAGTAGATGACCCCTATTGATTTTGGGGTCAAGGGGTCAAAGGTCAAGGTCACATTGACCTCTTGGGTAAAAACGGTTTCTGATCAATAACAAAAGAACCCTAAGGCATAGGAACTTCAAACTTGGTATGGTGATTGGTCATGACCAGCCGATGACCTCTATTGATTTTGGGGTTAAGGGGTCAAAGGTCAAGGTCACATTGATCTTGTAGGTAAAATTTGTTTCCGATAAATAACTAAAGAACCCTTAGGCCTAGGAACTTCAAACTTGGTATGGTGATTGGTCATGACCAGCAGATGACCCCTATTGATTTTGGGGTTAAGGGGTCAAAGGACAAGGACACATTGACCTTGTAGGTAAAAATGCTTTCAAATCAATAACTTAAGAACCCTGAGGCCTAGGAACTTCGAACTTGGTATGGTGATTGTTCATGACCAGCAGATGACCTATTGATTATGGGGTCAAGGGGTCAAAGGTCAAGGTCACATTGACCTTGTAGGTAAAAACGGTTTCCGATCAATTAACTAAAAAAGCTTAGGCCTAGGAACTTCAAACTTTGTATGATAATTGGTCGTGACCAGCAGATGACCCCTATTGAGTTTTGTGTCAAGGGGTCAAAGGTCAAGGTCACATTGACCTTGTAAGTAAAAACGGTTTCTGATCAATAACTTAAGAACGCTTAGGCCTAGGAACTTCAAACTTGGCATGGTGATTGGTCATGACCAGCAGATGACCTATTGATTTTGGGGTCAAGGGGTCAAAGGTCAAGGTCACATTGACCTTGAAGATTAAAACGGTTTCCGATCAATTAATTAAAAACGCTTAGGCCTAGGAACTTCAAACTTTGTATGATGATTGGTCGTGACCAGCAGATGACCCCTATTGAGTTTTGGGTCAAGGGGTCAAAGGTTAAGGTCATGACCAGTAGATACTTGATAACCCTTATTAATTGTTTGATCACTGGGTCAGAAGTCATGCATAATAACCTTATCACATGACTAATTGGCTGCTGATAGGGGGCATACATGTTTTACAAACATATCTTGTTTAAATAAGACTTTTATATAGTGAAATGGTCAACTATGTGTTTAAAGTGGGTGGGTTAAGGTAACATTTTTATACATATGAAAAATATTTTGTTCAGACACAATCATTATGCTTGTGTAATTTGTTACCTTAATGTTATTATTTGTTTCGTAACAATATGCAATAGGAAAACTAGGGCAGTGATTTTTCATAATGATGATATTATAGATTATTTGGAGTTTCCTCATTTCTGAAAAAAGCCCTATAGTAGAGTGACAATGTGCTCAAAAGTAGCTTAGTTAAGGAATTTTAGGTTTTTGCAGTAGAACAAAACATGTTATACACCAAAATGTTCACCAAGGTCTGTAGTATCTGAAACTGCCGGCATAATTTTTCTATGAGTGGTGCCAGCTGAGAAATCCAAGATGGCGTCCAAGATGGCCGCCAAAAATAATATTTTTCCTGATTTTATAAAGTCCAAATTGAGACTTATTGTCATTTTGATATCAATAAATATTGGTTTGGATATTATTTGTTTGGACCTGAACATTAATTTAATGGTCCTTCATGATGTTTAAAAAGTCAAGGTCAAGGTCATTTCAAGGTCATTATTTAAAAAATAACCAAAAACTTTAAAATTCCACATTCTTCATGAATTTATATGATTATTAAAAGTTTCAAATGTTATTAAACATGTTCTAAAATGTCTAACAGGGCTTTTTCTTATTATGTGTGGTGCAAGCTGAGAAATCCAAGATGGCTTCCAAGATGGCCGCCAAAACTGATATATTTTCCTAATTTCTGAAGTTACAATAGAGACATTCTGTCATTTTGATACCAATAATTATTAGTGTGGTCATAATTTGTTTGGATCTTAACATTATTTTGATGGTCTATCATGATGTTTAAAGTCAAAGTCAAGGTCATATCAAGGTTATTATTTAAAAAATAACCAAAAACATTAAAATTCCACCATCTTCATGAATTTATATGATAACTAAAAGTTTCTTATGTAATTAAACATGTTCTAAAATGTCTAACTGGGCTTTTTCTTATTATGTGTGGTGCAAGCTGAGAAAGTCAAAGGTCATTTCAAGGTCATTGTTTCAAAAGTAACCAAAAAATAATTTCTGACATTGAGACATTCTGTCATTTTGATATCAATAAATACTAGCATAAGTTTGTTTTGTTTGTTAGGACCTTAACATCAGTATGATAATCCATCATGATTTTTAATAATCATATATAAGCCGGTGCTAGTGGTTGTGGACGGTAGACCGCAGTAATGACTGCCATCCATGATTAGACTAATTCAACTAATCATGCAGTATTTTCAATTATGCATGTTTTGGTATTTTTATAAGCTTTAAATTTTATTTGTTTTTTTTTTTGTTGCTACCATATAGATGACCAACTCTTAACATTTGCTGCGAAGAGAAATACCATTTCTTACCTCAGAAAGCAATGGTAGATTTGATATATTGGTCATCATTATTTCAAATACCACGGAATGTACAATAGAATACAGTCAGTAAAACAATAATCTGGCAGCAAATACTTTTCTTATTGCCTGACAAGGCATTCACAATGCCATGTACAAATGTCAGTGTATGTTCTGTCTGTGCAATCTTGCCTAAATTCCAAGTCATTTTGGAAAAATGTACTTAACCTATTTGGAAACTTTTACAATGTAACATAGCCTTAAACTGGGAAATATAATCATTTATATGCAATTTGGAGAAATAGAGAAAAACAGAATCCCTAAAGAAAGCCCAACACGGTAAAATTGTAAAATGTTGTAGGCTCGGTTTGATTGAGCCTGTTCATGGAAGGTACTGGAAAGTGCAAGTGAAAGTTACCGTCCACGCCCCCTGGCACCGATTTAAGCAGAATTCAACATTAAACACGAAAATGGTGAAATTATGAATTTAGAAACATCCACAGATGTGTTCATACGGCGGTTATCATGGAACCTTCAATGTGACACAGTAGTGTCATTCCATGAAAAGCGGCATATGGTCCCCAAGTAAAAGAATGCGTGTGCCCTAAACGTGAAAACAATGGGCGGAACTAAATAAAATGGAATTTTGAAAGGGGATCTAAGGTTATGAAGCCTGCATATCACAGAAACCCAAAAAATCGAAAGTTTAATGAAGTAGGTTGAAACACAAATATATATGTTGTTTTTGTCTATTTCAATTCAAATTTCTGTATCAAAGCATGGAACAAATTGCAAAGAAATCAATGAAAAAGCAATATGTATGCCCATCAAATTTATGGAACACAAAGGGAACACATGTTCACCCTACAATTTTTTTGGGGTGCAAATATCCGCCTCAAAGCAAGACAACGATAGGTGCAACTCCTCTTGGTATTGATTATTTCAATAAAGTTTCATTGAATTCCAGCGAGTAGTTGCAGAGAAATAGCGAGGAAATGATTTTTGCTCTGTATGCATTCTGTATAACTAATCAAGGGCCATAACTCTGTGTTGAACTGTCTGACTGGAACAAGGCGTTGATATGCGCATCTCTTCTTGGTATTGAAGGTTCCCATAAAGTTTCATTGAATTCCAACCAGAACTTGCAGAGAAGTAGCATTAGCATGGAAATGAGTATTGCTCTTTATGCATACTGCATAACTAATCAAGGGCCATTACTCTGTGTCAAAGGTCTGACCCGAACAAGGCAACTTTATGCGCATCTCCTTTTGGTATTGATGGTTCCCATAAAGTTTCATTAAATTACATCCAGTAGTAGCATATAAATAGCGCAGAAACAAAATTCGGACGGTCAGATAGACAAAATTAAGGAAGGGGGGCGGGGGCAGACCAAGCCAAAACAATATCCTCCTCCCAATTCCATCAGTAAGGGATAATAAAGCACAGTTGCCTGAGATCATTAAGGTCATAAAGTGTAATCCACAGTGACACTGGCAAAAGGCACAGCAAGTTTTACTTACTTTCACTCAGCTTTGTATAAAGTACTAGGTGTATATCGGTTCCTTCCATCTACCATATGTGTAGATGCATGCCACCTTAGCCTTGTTACCAAAGTTACAAAGATCAAATCTGACTAGCTGACAATTCATGAATAAAGACATAAATATGCCTAGTGTACAACATAATCTGGGTTTTGCTATATAGTTTGCTGTCACCTAATATCGTAGAGTCAAGAAAAAACTTCTACAGAACATATATGCTGAGTTTTTCAGAAGAGGGTGGTTGTTGAGCCTGCAAAACCGCCATAGTATCAAATTCAATAGTTTCAACGACAAGTTAATTATTTGAAGTGTACATTTGATTTAGCCATATTGTCTCAACTAAGTATTAGAAGCATTTTAATAGGTTATCAGCTCCATCAGACAGTTCCAAAGTAAATTTTTGAAAAGTAATTCACCCATGTCAAACCACATCAAACTCTTGTGAACATCTGCTGATGTCCTTGCACATCATATTCCAAAATTTACCAGTTAAGTTGGCATGCCAGATATTCCAAATGGGTCAATAAAAGTGCCTTAAGTTAACCACAACTCACTGTATGGCATGCAAGTTTATAGAATGAATATTAGTGTCATGTGGGATAATGATGTGGAGTCATAATTATCATCCTTTAAAGATGTAAGAAAGCATTCTGTTGTAAGATGTCTAGAAAGATGCTGAGAAGCATTAGTCTACCATAACAAACCCAATCACATGCCCTCAGAATATCTCAGTAACCTTCAAAACTAAGTCCGTCCAAACAAAATTCAATTTTCAGTTTAAAGTTTATCAGTTTTGTTACAAAGCTACCCTGAAGAAAGCTCTGCAAAATCTCAGAGGAGGTCATTATTCATTTACTAACAGCAAAGTTTTAGTTCAGAAATATATCCAGAACTCATAAACCACACAGTAAATTTTATTTAAATTTTGCATACAGGTGACCTTCAAGACACATAACTGTCATATGTTGTCAATTTTATAGTTCCTTATAGTGCCCATTACCTATGGTCTACCTTAAGGTATTTTATCTGATCGGTTTTTCAACATATTTATCCAACCATTTTAGACGCTTATATCTATAAAAAGTGACTTTCACTTAATATTCATTCATTTATCAGTTAACTCAGCTCTACCTTTTACATCAAAGGTCAAAGACGAGTCACTTTGATGTACCCTCTCTTAAACCCATTACGTTATATACACGTCTTTTAACGCCTTTTTCACCCACCCCCCTTTTGTTGTCTCAAATGGTGAAAAAATGCCTTATTTAGGCCCCCATCGCCAAGAAAATTTTGGACTTGTGAGAGGCTATAAATGACCCCAGATTGATCATAAGGTAACGTGTAACCAACGCTGAAAAGCATTTGACTCCATCTCAATCCATTGAGAAGTTGTGCACAGCACTTTGAAATCAATTTTGATGGAAAAAATCAACGCAAAATAGTGATTTTTGGCAATTTTGAGATGTCCCCTCGTTGCCATGGTAACAGAAAATTTAAGCCTGAGCATGTTGTTGCAAGGGCAATGGTCCAGTCAACATTTGTGCCAAGTTTGATTAGTGTTGAAGCAGTTTTTATAGTATTATAGCAAATTGAACTCAATGTAACGGGAGACTTTTCAATGAAAACAGCCATTTTTCACAAAATGCTCAGGAAGTAATGGGTTAAGGGGGGGATTTAGATTTACCCTTGCCTTTATGTCCTTCTGTTCTCATTTTATATAGCATGTAGCTCAAAAAGTATTTGACCTAGTCATAAAACCTTTCAGAATGTGTAGTTGTGCACTTGGATATTTTTGTGTGGATTTATTTAGTATTTTTAGAGTTATTGCCCTTGACTTGGTTAAAATTTGAAATTTTCAACTTGTGTCGCACATAACTAAAAAAATAGTTGACCTAGAGTCATAAAACCTTAGCATGTGAAGTTGTGCACCTGGGGTTTCGCTTGTGGATTTATCCAGTATTTGTAGAGTTATTATCTGTGATAAAGGTCACTGTTACTAAAATAGAAATTCAGTTTCCGCTCAATAACTTGAGTTTGCTTTGGCGTATTGACATCAAACTTGGTGTATGGATAGCTTATATCAATAGGCAGTTGGTATATGGCCTCAGAATCACTGTGTTCTTCCACTATACTAGGAAACAACTCTCCACAGCCAGAAAGTAGCAACAATGTTAACTCTGACACTGCTCATACAATTAATGAAGAAAACTTGACTGAAATTGAGATCAATGAAAATCCAAATATACAACTATTCTTCAATAAACAAGGATTAAATATTTTTCATTTAAATATCCATTATCTCTACCCCAAATTTGATCAGATGAAAATTTTATTACATTACCACAAAGAAATTGATCTACTTTGCTTATGTGAAACATTTTTAAATAGTCATTTTGAAGACAGTGAATTCCAACTAAATAATTACAATATGTTTCGAAGAGACAGACAAAGTAATGGAGGAAGATTAGTTGTTTACTGTATTCCTAGAAAAGATTTAAGTTTTAAGGCATGATTCCGCGAATCTTTATAGCCGCGAATATGTCATTTATAACAAATCCGCAAACATTTCTAGCTTCAACCAAATAAAGACGTAAACGTGCAGAATATTTATAATAATCTACTTACACATAAAACATATAAACACAAGTGCTATAGAAATGTGTAAAGAATTATCTATGTATGTAGATACATGTAACTGTTTGGACCCTAAAAAAGTTAATTATTAGTAATTATCATGCTTATTGATGTTTTATCGCTAGTCACGGCATATATAAAAGCACAGGCTGTCCAGCGTCCCTAAAATTCCTAAAAAATCCTAATTTTTTTCAGTTTGGCTAAAATTCCTAAAAAAATGAAAAATTCAAAGGGAAATCCTAAAAATGCCCTATTTTTTTACTTAAATTCCTATTTTTTTTTATATCTTTTTTTTTTATATCTTTTGTGATAAACTTATCCTGAAACAACCATGTTTCAATCACAACCTAAATTCGAACACAGTCAGTGGAACTGATGTCATGTCTGACTAAATTGCATAAAGTCACATGTATTTTCTTCAACTCGTGCAGAAATGCTATACTTGATTGTCAGATGTTATCAGAAGAATAATAAGAAACTGATTGTTTTAAATGGAACAATGACAATTGTACAACTTTGACTATATCAAAATAGTCACCTGTTTAAAATTGTGATAATTTTTTTTTCAAGGAAGTTACATTTTTATTGGCTACAGTTACCATTTACCTCAGTCTTAGGTGTATTTAAAGCTATACCACTAAATTTCATCAGACTTTATGCAGGGGTCCTTATTAATAAAATCTTAATTTATAATTAAGTTATTTTCAAGTGATGACTGTAGAACACATATTTTGTAAGTGATACCAGCTGGCAGATCTAGACAAGTTTTAATATTTGCTAATTATAAAGTGGGTAAGGTAAACTCGTAGTAATGATGAATACTTTAAACATTTTTTGCTACCCAATTAGCTTACTAAGAAGTGACACCTTCAGCTGCCCTTTTTGTACACATTAACATGTACTGAACATATGTTATAACATATAGTGTAAGTTTTTTTAAAATCTGGAAAAAAAATGTTGAAAATCATTGAAAAAACTGACACTGTTGTGAAATTTTCTACAATCTTTAGTAGCCTGATTTATCTTGAACAAATTCTTCATAGGTGTTTACCCTGCAGTTTGAATTTTAGGGAATGACTTGAGAGGGTCATATTGTTTTTATTGTTTTTTAAGAAAGATCAAGGCTTGTTGAAAATGTACCAACCTTAAAATGAATAAATGTTGATAAGAAGTGCATTTATAGCTAAAATGAATTGAAAGCATAATTTCCCCTTCCATTTATTATTGGCTAATCATAGCTTAACTAATTGAATATTGGTTGTTCAGGGATACTTATCACTTTTAAAATGTTTTCATTGTAGTTATGTTTTAATGTAGTTTTTCAGCTCTTTTAAAGGCAGTTGACCAGTGAATCCATGTATTCACTGGTGACTATGGAACACTGGTAACACCTTTGCTATAATAGAACTAGAGCATTTTTTGTGAGTTACTTTTGTGTCAAATATGCAAAGTTGAGCCCATATCATGGTCTTTTGAGGCCATAATTTAGTTATAAAATTCAAAATTACAGCCCTAAAATTTCTTTATTTACCCTAAAATTCCTAATTTTAGCCCTAAAATTTCTTGAAAATTGCCCTAAAATTTGCCCTTATTTTTTGCCAGAAGGTGCTGGACAGCCTGAAAAGCATTTACAGTTTGCGTACATTTAATGATGGGATTTGAATTGCTTGGAGTGTGTGTAATCCTTTATTTAAAGTACAATAACGATCAAGTGCTACATTGATAATCAGCTGTTATGTTGTTATAATGACAAGAGCGATCAGTAATCACATGTGTCGCCTCATGATGGCCAATTTCATGTTGGGACAAATTTTGTGACAGACGGACAGACAGACGGACAGTGCACAACTAGACTAACAACTTTGTACTGATCATTCCTGTAAAGTTTGGATAAAATTGCACCAGTAGTTTATGAGGAGTAGTCCGGACAAGCTTTTGCGTATCTGGCAACACACAGAAAAAAACACCTTTTTATCAAAGGGCCATAACTCAGCCAAAAAAAATTCAACCGGAAAACCCGTGCAATATGCGCAAGGACTTGAGCTACAGATCAATCCTGTAAAGTTTCATTGAAATTGCATAAGTGGTATAAGAGAAGTAGTCTGGACAAACTTTAAAAATAAAAATTTTTAAAGGGCCATAACTCAAACAAAAATCATTGAACCGGAAAATGCTGACAATATGCACAACTAGACTTGGTACTGATCATTCGTGTAAAGTTTGGATGAAATTGCACCAGTAGTTTATGAGGAGTAGTCCGGACAAGCTTTTGTGTATCTGGCAACACACAGAAAAAGAAACCTTTTTATCAAAGGGCCATAACTCGGCCAAAAATCATTCAACCAAAAAACCCCTGCAATATGCGCAAGGACTTGAGCTACAGATCAATCCTGTAAAGTTTCATTGAAATTGCATTAGTGGTATAAGAGAAGTAGTCCGGACAAACTTTAAAATTAAAAATTATTAAAGGGACATAACTCTGACAAAAATCATTGAACCGGAAAATCCTGACAATATGCACAACTAGACTTGGTACTGATCATTCCTGTAAAGTTTGGATGAAATTGCACCAGTAGTTTATGAGGAGTAGTCCGGACAAGTTTTGTGACGGACGGACGGACAGACGGACAGACAGACAGACAGACAGACAGACAGACAGACGGACAGACGGACAGACAGACGACGGAGAAGTGATCCCTATATGTCGCCACTACTCCGTAGAGGCGACACAAAAATGACGAACAGTCTGATACTCTGTAAAAAAATTACGTATCGTCATTTTGAAGATAAAGTCAGTTTTGATTCAAATGAGAAAACTAACGGGTCTGACTAAAACTTACTTAATCACATAGTGAAGAGATAAGAAAATAAGTAAAAAGTGTTCAGGGCTTTAGGCCTGACTTGTCAATAAAATAAAAGAATTAAAAGTATCCAACAGGCAAGGTCATGCATAAAAAATGTAGCCTCCATAAACTGTTATTTAGGCCGTAGCGACTTAATATTCGCGGAAAGTGTGGTTACTACAAATCCACGAAAGTTTGTCTCAGCGAAAATGCCGACTTTGTGAAAAACGTGCAAGATCATGTATGCGCGAACATTTCTAGGAATACAGTATGTAAATTGTAAATATCATAGTGTTCAAAGACATAACCTTGATAGTGACATGCTTGAAGCCATCTGGCTTGAAATAAAGTGTTCTAAGCAAAAGCCATTCATATTTGGATATATCTACAGACCTCCATCTTCAAATTGTGCCTGGAATCAGGAATTTGAACAAAATTTAGAGCGGCTATATTCAGAAAACAAAGATATTATCATAACTGGTGACTTAAATTATAACATGAGTAATTTAGATTCAAATTCTACATGGAGGAACACTATAAATGCATTTAATTTGAGTCACCCATCAAACTTTTTCCATCATTGACCATGTCTATACAAATATGCCATGTAACATTGTTGAAATATGTGTACCCCACATTAACCTTAGTGACCATTATCCAGTCTGCTTCACACGAAAACTGTCATCACAAAAGGACTCAGGACCCACACATAATATGATTAGATACAAAAATGTTAAAAATTTTGATAAACAAAATTTCATCAATTCTCTAAAAGCACAGCCATGGTCTGTAATTGATATTTTTGATGACATAGATGATTCACTTGAATATTTTCTCAACCTATATAATGATTCACTAAACTCAAATGCTCCTTTAAAACAAAAAAAGGTAAAACATAAAAATCTACCAGACTGGTTTAATACTGAAATATCCAATGCTATGATGAAAAGAGACTAACCAAAAGTTCTAATGATGAAGATACCTTCAAATATTATGGAGAAATAAAACAAAATCACTTATAACAGATGCAAAAAAGTCATTTTATACAAATTCAATAAATAATTATTCTAACAACCTTTAAACAGCTATGGAAAAATCTAAAAGACATTTCAGGTAAATCATCCAAATCTCAAACTAACTTTATTGTTGATATATCAGGTAATCCTATACAGGACGCACACACCACTGCTGATTATTTCAATGATTTTTTTGATAATGTATTTAAAAAAGCTCCAGACAATTGTTCTATACTTTCAAATGAAGACAAAACAGCAATTCACGAGTTCACCACTAAACACGTAAGTGCAACTTCTTCCTTTCAGATTCCACAAATACAAGAAGAATTTCTCATCAAGCAACTCATATCCCTCAAGACTCAAATAATGCAACAGGTTTAGATGACATAGGAGCAAATTTTTTAAAACTCTCGGCTGAAGTAATAGCAAAACCACTCACACAAATATTTAACCAAAGCCTTTCAACATCTTCTTTCCCTACACTTTTCAAAAAAGCAAAGATAATACCAATTTCAAAAAAGGGAACAAATCTGATGCAAATAACTATCATCGTATTTCCATTCTCTCTGTTCTTTCCAAAGTACTAGAAAAACATGTCAGTAACCACCTTCAAATTTTCTTGAAACACATTCGTTATTGCATAAGACTCGGTCAGTTTTCCATTCAAATCATTCATGTGAAACAGCATTAACATCTATCATTGACACTTGGATTTCTGCAATCAATGACAACAAACTTGTAGGCACTGTTTTTCTTGATCTTTCTAAGGCATTTGATTTACTTAATCATTTACTCTTAATCCAAAAGATGACACAATATCAGTTTGCAGCGGAAAAACTTAACTGGTTTAAATCTTATCTCTCAAACAGAACACAACAGGTCTCAATCTCTGGCAAATTATCAAGTGCCAAAGAAATATCATCTGGAGTCCCTCAGGGATCCATTCTTGGCCCCGCTCTATTCATTCTATATATAGATGATATGCATTTAAACCTTCCAAATACATCTACTGACATGTTTGCAGATGATACAACTATCTCCTCATTTGGATCATCTATTGACTCAGTCTACAGATCGCTACAAAAAGCATTGACATCATCTACGACTGGTGTGCAAGAAACTCTATGCTACCAATTCCTCAAAAAACAAAAGCACTGATAATCTCCCCATCAAATATTATTTACAATACAATTAAATCAAGCAATGACTACATTTTGAAAATGCAGGAAAAGAACATTGAATTTACTTAATTAAACTCTGAAAAATTACTAGGAATTCATGTGGATCATAGATTACCATGGAACTGTCAAATTGAACATCTGATTAAAAAATGAAATTCATTACTGTATCTTCTACTTCGTATTAAATAATACCAAAACAAACAAATGAGAATAGTTTTTTATAATGCATACATATTGCAACACCTAGATTACTGCTGCACTATTTGGGGAAATAACCGCCTCCGTGGTCGAGGGGTTAGAGTCGATGACTTCTAATCCAGTTACCTCTCTGGCGTGGGTTCGATCCCCGGGAGATGCCTTGGTAGTTTAGCGCGGAGGAAGGTAGTCTAGTACTGGTGTAACTCTCCAGGAATGATGGTTAGGAAACTACCCGCCTATATGACTGAAATACTGTTGAAAAGGCGTAAAATGAAACAAACAAACAAACAAATTTGGGGAAATTGTAATGATGAATTACTGAACAGCTTATACAAATTTCAGAAGAGAGCCGCCCATATTATACTTGATGCAGACATTGATACACCCTCAGATATATTGTTTCATGAATTGAATTGGTTAAAAATACATGACCGCATACATTATAAAAAGGCAATTCTTGTTTACAAATCCCTTAATCTATCGCCACATTATATGTCTGATTTATTTTCGCACACAAATCGCACAACTCTTAGATCACACACTCAACAGACACTACATATACCCAAACCTAGATTAGAGTTTTGCAGAAAAGCTCTTGCATACTCTGGGCCTAAAATCAAGAACAAATTACCATTACATATCAGGCAATCAAACAGTCTTGCACAATTCAAAAAAACATACTTAACATGGTGGTTCTCTGGTGGAAACCTCTGCTTAGATGCTATGTAAATATTTGTTTTTATATTCGTTTAAATATGTTTGTTTTATATATATGTTAATTTTCACTTTTGATAACATCCAATTCAATGTTGAATGTATGTATATATTATCAACTCATATCTTTTGTTTGTTCAAGGTTGATCTCACATATTTCAATGTTGAATGTATAATAATGAAATCAACTTATGTAATTATTTTATCTCTTAATGATGTATTGTATTTTATAAATTGTTTTGTACATTGACTGATTTTTGGCTGAGTTATGGCCCTTGAATAAAAAAAGCTTTTTTGCCTGTTAATGATCTGTTGTGTCTCCTACTGAGCAGTAGCTACAACATGTTACACAACAGTTGCGATATATTGGAAACAAACTGGTTTTTAATCACCCATCAATACAACTAACTGCTTAATGCTTAATTGGCTATCATCAGGCAACATGTGATCAGTGATCGCTCTTGTTTGTATGGCTCAAGCAATTATCATGTTTATTATTACACTTGTTACTATATATAGTAACAAAATTGCCTATGATTTCAACTGATTATGAGTGTCACGTGACCTATTATGAGTTTGCGGCCCGGGACCGAGAACTAGTTATCAGCCCGCAGAACATGTGCACGTGCACAAACTGAAACAATGACGTCATATTTTACGTCATCGCTTTATTTCTATTATGAGAGCTTAAGCGTATTTAGTACAAACACATTTTTGTTACTATTGAAATTTGAAGAAATAATACGACAAATTCATTCCGAAAAAAAAGAAAATAAAACTTGCTTCTAGATTCTACTGCTTTGAACACACAAACAGTAAACGTCTCTGTACAGAACAGTAGAAGGGTAGACAAGAATTTCAACGAAAGAACTTCAAAGTATTTGTTGGTGTTTTTTGTTTGCTTGTTTTAAAAAAAATGCTACTATTAGATCTACCAAGTGTATTAAAGACATTAATACACGTCAGATTAGGGCCGGAAGGTGATAATCGGCCCTGAATGAATAATGGCCCTCGGGCTAAAGCCCTCGGGTCCATTATTCATTTTGCGGGCCGATTATCACCTTCCGGCCCTCTCCTGCCGTGTATTAACCTCTTATTAACACGACACATTATTAAATTACCAGAGTTTCCTATAAGCATATTTGACTTTATGAAGTTGTTCTCTTGCTCACTTGTGATCTCTACAAGGTGTCCTCCCAAAGCGATACAGTCTTCCTGTAAAATATATCAATAAACATATGTGAAGCTATTGACTATCAATAACACAGTAATATAATTCAATTGTTTACGTGATAATCATGCAAAATACTACCATGCATGCATTATAATAGTAGTTTATAACATTTCAGACGCGTATTTAGGATTTTCTAAGGGTTAATGCGTATTATAAAATGAGTTAACATTATTTACTGGCATGTTTCACTAGTGTCATAAGTTGAATGAAGACTTTGATGCAATATTATATTTTATGTATATTCTAAGTAATAGCCAATGCCAGTGGAGACCCCCTTTATTAACACTAGTTCAATTAAACGTTGCTTATTGCTCACAAAGCTAACGACAAATAAAACTTACTGCTGGATCGGTGATTTATAAAAAAGTTATTTGTCCAATACATGCATGCTATGAAACTATTAGGCTTGGAGATAAAGACAGTTGAGAGTTTAATGAGAATATCTTTCAGGAAGATATATTTTGAAACCAAGTCTTGAAGAAATTGCAATCGAAGCTAAAAGAAATAATAACGTAGATGTTTTATTGTTCAACTGCATTCAGATGGCTATATTCAAGTACCTGCTGGGAAATAGAAAACTCTATTATGTGATGTAATACTTACCTCAGCTTCAAGCCATGCAAGATCTTTTGTGCTTCGGAAATAGCAGCTTTCTCGGAAAAAGTACCAATCGGCTGGGCATTTTGCTAGCAGAAAAAGAAACACATAATAATTAGCCTAAGAGCAAAGGGCCATTTATTCAAATTTTTGTCAAAATCTGAAACTTACACCAGAGCATGCATATAGTTTCTCCTTTACAAAAATGCAAATCATACAAATTTTTGCTTTCACAACGTTTCAGAATTCAAGATGGCACCCAATATGGCGGCCGATTTTATGCAAAACGGATATAGATCTGATTATGGGAAATTTTACAGCAAAGATTATGCTGTTTTCGATAAAAAGATGTACAAACATTTCAGAAAAAATAAAGTTACAATGAGATAACAATGAAATATATAGCTTTTCAGGTTTCTGTCCTAAAATTTTCAAAATATCAATGAAAAGTGCCATTTTTTGCACATTTTTCTATATTTTCAATTTGTAATGACATTTTTTGCTGATAGTATTAGAACATGTATAACAGGATGCATGTATTATAGTATTCTTTTGCATATTGTGTTAAATTTATATTAAAAATGTAACTATTTGTATGACAGTGCAATACTGGACATTTAGTATACTAGTCTACTTTCGAAAGTTTTCAATATTTGTTTTATATGAAAAGTGACTTTTTATAAAGATAGTCTAGGTAGAAATCAACAAAGCATACCTTTTACAGGAGTTTATATCTCGCTTTTCTTTTTGCTAGCCTATAGCAGGCATTCATTTTTCAACATTTAAGGTATCATTTAAACAAAAACAATGCAAATATAAGAACCCAAACATTTAACATACACCAGGCCAACAATATGTGTTGCTTTTTAGCTCGACTATACGAAGTATATGGGGAGCTGTCCTACTCGCCCCGGCGTCGGCGTCCGCGTCCAGATTTTAGATTAAAGTTTTGGTGCAGTAAAATATTTTTCACTATAACTTTGTCATTTCTTAAGGTATCAACTTCAAACTTCAAATATATGTTCCTTATCATCAACCACATCTTATGCGACAAGGTTCATAACTCTAGCACCAATATTTTCAGATTTATCTCCCCTTGAACTTAGAATTTTCCTTAAAAAATACAATTTTTACTATTACTTCTTTATTTCTTAAGGGATCAACCTCATACTTCAAATATATGTACCTTATCATCATCCCCATCTTATGTGACAAGGTTCATATCTCTAGCACCAATATTTTCAGATTTATCTCCCATTGAACTTAGAATTTTCCTCAAAAAGTACCATTTCTTACTGTTTCTTCTTTATTTCTTAAGGGATCAACCTCATACTTCAAATATATTTACGTTATCATCATCCCCATCTTATGTGACAAGGTTCATAACTCTAGCACCAATATTTTCAGATTTATCTCCCTTTGAACTTAGAATTTTCCATAAAAAATATTATTTTTTACTGTTACTTATTTATTTCTAAATGGATCAACTTCATACTTCAAATATATTTACGTTGTCATCATCCACATCTTATGTGACAAGAGTCATAGCTCTAGCACCAATATTGCAAGAATTATCTCCCCATAAACTTAGATTTTTTAACTAGAAAAATGTTATTTTTTATTATAACTTTTTATTTTTACAGGTTTCTACCTCAAACTTCAAATACTTATTCCTTATCATCAATTACATTTTATGTGACAATGTTCATAACTCTTGAAGCAATATTTACACATTTATCTCTCTTTGAACTTAGGATTTTCTTTAAGAAATATAATAACTTCTTACTTTTTAAGGTATCTACTTCAAACTTCAAATATATATTTCTTATCATTACACAAATGTTGTGTGACAAGGTCTATAACTCTAGCATGACTATTTCTAGAATTATTCCCCTTGATCTTGGAATTTATGTTAACAAATATTATTTTTTTACTATAACTTAATACATAATTATACATAATTGATTTTTCTTTCATAGTTTTGTCCTCCTTACTGCGTCCAGTATTTAATTAGTCGAGCTTTGCTGTCTCCTGTGACAGCTCTTGTTTTTTAATGACTAGTTTGAACAAAAAGGTTTATGTTTAAATATGATGAAACAGAACATCTTATCTTAATTAAGAAAAAATATCAATCTAATAAGACGCCCAAATGTTGGAACTTTCTGGCTTTGCATTATATAAAAATGTGAACATTAATTAAGGCATTTTAGTAATGAATGTTGATTAAAAATAGGTAAACAAATGGCTAGCATAATTTCAATGTTATGATTTGATGTTTGAAAAAGGTATATGAGAAAAAAAACAACATTTATTGTTTACAACAAACCTAGAACTGAGTCCCCAAATTTATTGTAAATGCAGTTAGACGAGAAATTCAGATAATTTAACAAATATTTATTTACATGTATTATAACCCTATTCCATGATTTTCCAGATATATCACTAAGTCTTGTGACATGGAGGCCCATTTGGAGGGGTGTGTTGATTCTGTTCATACCAATTTGACTTTGTTTATAAGTGTTAAAACATGTAACTTGTTTTTTACTAAATTTTTATTTTACATTAGCATTTTAGCTTTCTACTTCAATATTTATTTTATATAGATTGAAGTAACAGCATGATTCTCAAAACCCACTGAAGGCTATAGTTTTTACTATAAGAACTAGATATTAAAAACTTATGGATGCTAATGTGAAAAAAAAACTTTCAGATATTTATTGACAAATCAGTTTTGATCTGTTACGTACATGTTTGACATTTTTCAGAATTTTTAAACTTGTTGTATTTCCTTGTCTCAAACACGAAAAACCTGAGTGAAGGTTTTTACTGTTGTGCAGTTTTCATTTGAAATAAACTACATCTGATTGTAATGATTAATTTAATTGCTGATCAAGTTAAAGGTCAATTCAATGCAGTCTAAATAGTAACAGCTAAGCGTATACACCATCTGAGTAGGGGCGAAGAGCTGCATGGTTTTATCGATATTTTTGGATAATACAAGTCACGCGTATTTGCATACACTAAAACGGTTTTCAAACAAACATAAAAAGTGGGGTAAACATTGTTTACTTTTTACTGACCATCTTATGTTTACACTTCTAAAATTGTCATTGAATCACCAAGGGGTTAATATGACTCCCCCTCATATCTCTGAAGATAACACTTAGACCATTCTTAACTCACATGTAATACTAAACATACAAAATTCAGATACACTTTTTATAGCAAAAAGACATACATCAACAACTTTCTATGGAAAGAATTTTGTCACTGTAAACATTGCAATGAAGGCATGACACTACAATAAGAATGTTACAAACACTTCAGTCTAATATTTTCACTATGCCCATATATTTAAAAAGAAACACCCAAGAATGTATTTTTAAAATCCATACAAGGATGTCTAATTGTTGGCCGGACATGAGCAGCAATATGCATTGTTCTGAAGAAAAAATTCATAATCTAATTATGACCCTGACCTTTGACCATCAAGCCTTGGTGTTGCACACTGATGTAAAATTATTTCAGTGATGTTTATAATCCTCAGGTACCATGACACTATGGTAAAACATTTAGCTTTAATTTTGAGAAGTAAAGTAGTACATTAACCTACAATTCATATTTTGCTCACATTGTTTCCTAGCTCGGCCTTATTTAATTTTTGGCCGGGTTGCACAGGTGCAAACCCGGGTTATAGTATGGTGAATGACGGGCGCCGGGCGGTGGGAGGCGGGCTGGCGGGGAAAAAAATTTCGTAACAGTTTTCTCAACTACTACGTATCACAGCCTCTTGATATTTGGTATACAGCATTAACACATGGTCCCATACGGTGGGATTCGATTTCAGGTCTGTCGCTCATCCACTTCCTGTTTATCCACTTAGTTAAATTAGTTAGATTTTTTGACATTAATGGTCAATGGTAGGAAATTTTCGTAACAGTTTTCTCAGCAACTTCTTATCACAGCCTCTTGATATTTGGCATACAGCATTGACACATGGTCCCATACCGTGGAATTCGATTTCAGGTCTGTCACTCATCCACTTCCTGTTTATCCACTTAGTTAAATTAGTTCGATTTTATGACATTAATGGTCAATGGTAGGAAATTTTCGTAACAGTTTTCTCAGCAACTACTTATCACAGCCTCTTGATATTTGGCATACAACATTGACACATGGTCCTATACCGTGGGAATGGATTTCAGGTCTGTCGCTTATCCACTTCCTGTTTATCCACTTAGTTAAATAAGTTAAATTTTTCAACATCAATGGTAGGACATTTTGTAACAGTTTTCTCAGCAACTACTTATCACAGCCTCTTGATATTTGGCATACAGCATTGACACATGGTCCCATACTGTGAGATTTGATTTCAGGTCTGTCGCTCATCCACTTCCTGTTTATCCACTTAGTTAAATTAGTTAGATTTTTCGACATTAATGGTCAGTGGTAGGAAATTTTCGTAACAGTTTTCTCAGCAACTACTTATCACAGCCTCTTGATATTTGGCACGCAGCATTTAAACATGGTCCCATACTGTGGGATTCAATTTCAAGTCTGCAGCTCATCCACTTCCTGTTCACATTAATGGTCAATGGTAGGAAATTTTCGTAACATTTTTCTCAGAAACTACTAATCACAGCCTCTTGATATTTGGCATACAGCATTGACACATGGTCCCATACTGTGGGATTCGATTTTAGGTGTGTAGCTAATCCACTACCTGTTTACCTACTGAATTAAATTTTCGACATTAATGGGTCAATGGAAATTTTTTTTCGTAACATCACAGCCTCATGATATTTGGTGTACAAATGCAACCCGGCCTTTTCTGTCTTTGACCCATTTTTATACGCCCGTTTGAAAAACGGACGTTTTATGGGAACGCCCCTGGCGGGCGGCGGGCGGGCGACGTCCAATTTTGTCCGGAGCATATCTCCTACATGTATGGAGGGATTTTAATGAAACTTCATAGAAATGTTCACCACTATGAGGAGCAGTGTCGCGCACATGAACCAGGTCTCTAGGTCAAAGGTCAAGGTCACACTTAGAGCTCATTGAAAAATGCTTGTCCGGAGCAAAACTTCCACATGTATAGAGGGATTTCAATATTACTTGGCACAAATGTTCACCATTGTAAGGCGGAGTGTCGCGTGCAAGATTCAGGTCCTTGCGGCCAAGGTCAAGGTCACACATATAGGTCAAAGTTCAGATAAAAATATGAAGATGTGTATATGGACCATTAAGTCATCATTTATTGAGGGATTGTAACACAAATGGTCATTATCAAGACTATGGCTGTGATACATATAATTTAGGTCAATATATACAAGTTCAAGGTCACTAAAGATGATGAAATATCCAGATTTTGTAAATAGAATTTAATCAAAGGGAGACAACAAAGTTATTACTTTGTTCATAAATGACTTACACAATTACTCCCCTTGATCTACTTTCACTTTCAATTCTAAAAATAGAATTTAATCAAAGGGCATAAAATAATCCTCTTTCTTGGGCTTGAGTATGTCTAAAGAATGTAACATTTATTTACACATGTTTCATTCATTGGTCAAGAATCTTAACTGTGATAACTATGGTGTTCTGTAGACTTGGTATTTGTTCATAAAGATCATACAGTAATTACCTTATCAAATGTAAATACTTTCTCATAGAAATTTTATTATATTTTAATTTTCAAGTAAATATCAGTTCAGCTCATTCAAAGATAAAGAATTGTAATGAAATGTATTTCCCTAGAATAAAATCTTATATCAGAATTTTTTAGATCCATAATGCCCCCATCTCCATCTAAAGCTTTCGTAAACGGGCGTATTTTGTGACTATGGCACCCTTGTTAAAATATCAATTAATAAAATTTCTCATTAGGTAATTTTATAAAGTGACATCTCTTTATATTTTCTGACTTTTGATTGATTACTAGTATCCAGCATAAGTAACATCTTTTTCTTTAAATCATAATTTAAAATGAAGTCTTTCATTTATTTATTTAATATAGGTCAAGAAATATTAAAAGACATGTGAATGTTCCACATTTAAGTAACTACATGTACCAGTGTCACAATAAGTTCCTGTATATCCGGGACTACACGTGCAAGTGTAGGAATTTACACCGTCATTGCATGTTGCTCCATTTTGGCACAGGCTGCTCATACAGTCATCAATACCTGTTATTCAAAAATTTGGTGCACAACATGCGAAAATATACGTTCAGTTAACATGCAAGAACAAACATTATGTGCAAAACATGCAAAAATATATGCACAAAATATAAGTATAGCAAATTCATGAGGGACTATTAAATAAATGGTACTTAGGTAAGGAAAGTCGCAGTGTGGGTTAATCCAATCTATTGTTCCAGATATAATTAAAGGACAAATCTTATACAAGTATTCAATTTTACCCAAGCTTTTTATGCCCCCGAAGGGATGCATAATATAATTGCACCGTCCCTCTGTCCGTCCCCACTTCATTCGTGTCCGGACTTTAACTTTGTCATACATTGAGGGATTTTGAAATAACTTAGCACAAATGTCTACCACATCATGGCGATGTGTCGCGTCTAAGAACCACGTCCCTACCTCAGAGTTCAAGGTCACACTTTCATTTTAAAGTTTCACATTATCGCAATTAGAGTAAATAGGTGCACACATTCGTGTCCGGACTATAACTTTGTCATGCATTGAATGATTTTGTAATAACTAGGCATTAATGTCTACCACATCAAGACAATGTGTCGCGTCCAAGAAGTACGTGTCTACCTCAAAGGTCAAGGTCACACTAACATTTTGAAGTTTCACATCACAAATAGAATTAATACGGTACACACATTTGTGTCCCGGCTGTAACTTTGTCATGCATCGAAGGATTTTAAAATAACTAGGCATAAATGTCAACCACATCAAGACGTCATGTCTTGACAGAGACCCATGGCCCTACCTTCAAGGTCAAGGTCACACTTATAGTTTGAAGGTACTCATTCTCTCGAGAAATGTTTGAAGATACACATTCATGTCCGGACTGTAACTTTGTTATGCATGGAAGGATTTTAAAATAACTTGGCACAAATGTCTACCACATCAAGACAATGTGTCGCGGCTAAGGCTCATGTCCGTTTGTCCGTGTGTCCAGACTGTAACTTTGTCGTGCATTGAGAGATTTTGAAATAATTTTGCACAAATGTCTATCTCATAACAACATTTTGTCGCGTCCAGGAACCACGTCCCTTCTTCAAAGGTCAAGGTCACACTTATATTTATTTTGAAGGTTCATGCTATCACAATTAGAGATTACAGGTACAATAATACAAAGAACAATATTCAACAATTAGTTATTTTCATTCTCTTTTCTTTTCGTAATACCTGCAGAAACCTTTTCGGAGGATTCGCCACTTGGGTGACAGCTCTTGTTTACTAAATTTTTATTTTACATTAGAAATTTAGCTTTCTACTTAAATATTTATTTTATATAGTTTGAAGTTACAGGATGATTCTACAAACCCTCTGAAGGCTTTAGTTTTGACTGTAAGAACTTTTAAATTAAAACTTATCTAACAACTTGCATTACCTGTCTCACAATTAGTTCCTGTATATCCGGCGACACACGTGCACGTATAGGAGTCAACGCCGTCTGTACATGTTGCCCCGTTCTGACATGGATTAGGATTGCAGTCGTCAATATCTGTTTAATATAACTAATAAATGAGTATTTCTTTGGGAAAAAAAACGTTTTCAAACAAACATTAGAAGTGGGGTACGAGACGATACCTTCGGATTATAAATTAAACAAATATTTGTTTACATGTATAATAACCCTATTCCATGATTTTCCAGATATTTCACTTGTGATCCATATGGTGACATGGAGGCCCATTTGGAGGGGTGTGTTGATTCTGTTCATACCAATTTTTAGCTCGACTATACGAAGTATATGGAGAGCTGTCCTACTCGCCCCGGCGTCGGCGTCCGCGTCCGCATCCAGATTTTAGATTAAAGTTTTGTGCAGTAAAATATTTTTCACTATAACTTTGTCATTTCTTAAGGTATCAACTTCAAACTTCAAATATATGTTCCTTATCATCAACCACATCTTATGTGACAAGGTTCATAACTCTAGCACCAATATTTTCAGATTTATCTCCCCTTGAACTTAGAATTTTCCTTAAAAAATACAATTTTTTACTGTTACTTCTTTATTTCTTAAGGGATCAACCTCATACTTCAAATATATGTACCTTATCATCATCCTCATCTTATGTGACAGATTCATAAGTCTAGCACCAATATTTTCAGATTTATCTCCCCTTGAACTTAGAATTTTCTTCAAAAAATACTATTTCTTACTGTTTCTTCTTAATTTCTTAAAGGATCAACCTCATACTTCAAATATATTTACGTTATCATCATCCCCATCTTATGTGACAAGGTTCATGACTCTAGCACCAATATTTTCAGATTTATCTCCCTTTGAACTTAGAATTTTCCATAAAAAATATTATTTTTTAGCTCGACTATTCGATAAGAATAAGTAGAGCTATTGCAGTCACCCGAGCGTCGGCGTCGGCGTAACCACTTATGTTAAAGTTTTTGTAATAGTTCAAATATTTTCAAAGTCCATTGACATATGGCTTTGAAACTTTGCACACTTGTTCACCATCATGACCCAAACCTGTAGACAAGAGGAGGTAACTCTATCAAGCATTTTGACAGAATTATGCCCCTTTTTCGACTTAGAATTTACGTTAAAGTTTTTGTAATAGTTCAAATATTTTCATAGTCCATAGACATATGGCTTTGAAACTTTGCACACTTGTTCACCATCATGACCCCAACCTGTAGACAAGAGGAGGTAACTCTATCAAGCATTTTGACAGAATTATGCCCCTTTTTCGACTTAGAATTTACGTTAAAGTTTTTGTAATAGTTCTAATATTTTCAAAGTCCATTGACATATGGCTTTGAAACTTTGCACACTTGTTCACCATCATGACCCCAACCTGTAAACAGGAGGAGGTAACTCTATCAAGCATTTTGACAGAATTATGCCCTTTTTCGACTTAGAATTTACGTTAAAGTTTTTGTAATAGTTCAAATATTTTTTCAAAGTCCATTGACATATGGCTTTGAAACTTTGCACACTTGTTCACCATCATGACCCCAACCTGTAGACAAGAGGAGGTAACTCTATCAAGCATTTTGACAGAATTATGCCCCTTTTTCGACTTAGAATTTACGTTAAAGTTTTTGTAATAGTTCAAATATTTTCAAAGTCCATTGACATATGGCTTTGAAACTTTGCACACTTGTTCACCATCATGTCCCCAACCTGTAGACAAGAGGAGGTAACTCTTTCAAGAATTTTGACAGAATAATGCCCCTTTTTCGACTTAGAATTTACGTTAAAGTTTTTGTAATAGTTCAAATATTTTCAAAGTCCATTGACATATGGCTTTGAAACTTTGCACACTTGTTCACCATCATGACCCCAACCTGTAAACAGGAGGAGGTAACTGTATCAAGCATTTTGACAGAATTATGCCCCTTTTTCGACTTAGAATTTACGTTAAAGTTTTTGTAATCGTTCAAATATTTTCAAAGTCCATTGACATATGGCTTTGAAACTTTGCACACTTGTTCCCCATCATGACCCTAACCTGTAAACAGGAGGAGGTAACTGTATCAAGCATTTTTTTTACTATCAAGCACTAAGAATAGTCGAGCGTTGCTGTCCTACCGACAGCTCTTGTTACTGTTACTTATTTATTTCTAAAGGGATCAACTTCATACTTCAAATATATTTACGTTATCATCATCCACATCTTATGTGACAAGGTTCATAACTCTAGCACCAATATTGCAATAATTATCTCCCCATTAACTTAGATTTTTTTACTAGAAAAATGTTATTTTTTATTATTACATTTTTATTTTTAAAGGTATCTACTTCAAACTTCAAATACTTATTCCTTATCATCAATTACATTTTATGTGACAATGTTCATAACTCTTGAAGCAATATTTACAGATTTATCTCTCTTTGAACTTAGGATTTTCTTTAAGAAATATAATAACTTCTTTACTTTTTAAGGTATCTACTTCAAACTTCAAATATATATTTCTTATCATTACACAACTGTTGTGTGACAAGGTCCATAACTCTAGCATGACTATTTCTAGAATTATTCCCCTTGACCTTGGAATTAATGTTAACAAATGTTATTTTTTTACTATAACTTAATACATAATTATACATAATTGATTTTTCTTTCATAGTTTTGTCCTCCTTACTGCGTCCAGTATTTTATTAGTCGAGCTTCGCTGTCTCCTGTGACAGCTCTTGTTGACTTTGTTTATAAGTGTTAAAACATGTAACTTGTTTTTTACTAAATTTGTATTTTACATTAGCATTTTAGCTTTTTACTTAAATATTTATTTTATATAGATTGAAGTTACAGCATGATTCTCAAAACCCACCTGAAGGCTTTAGTTTTGACTATAAGAACTATATATCTAAAACTTATCTAACAACTTGTATTACCTGTCTCACAATTAGTTCCTGTATATCCGGCGACACACGTGCACGTATAGGAGTCAACGCCGTCTGTACATGCTGCCCCGTTCTGACATGGATTAGGATTGCAGTCGTCAATATCTGTTTAATATAACTAATTAATGAGTATTTCTTTGGGGAAAAAAACATTTTCAGACAAACATAAGAAGTGGGGTAAACATTGTTTACTTTTTCCTGACCACCCATGTTTACAGTTCTAAAATTGTCATTGAATCACCAAAGTGTTAATATGACTCCACGTCATATAGATGAAGATAACGCTAAGACAATACTTAACACTTATACAATACTCAACAAACATAATTGATACATTTATACACTTTTGAAAGCAAAAAGACATATGCCAACAATCTATGGAAAGAACTTTGTCAATGAAAACAGACGCTGTGCCTAGCAAAGGAACCATTACCTTTGATTTATAATGAAGGCATGGTACTATTATAAAAATGTTACATGTGTGAAGAAATAAACCTAAATAAACGCTACACTATGCGCGAATATTTAAAAAGAAACACCCATGAATGTATTTTTAAAATCCATATAAGAATGTCTAATTGTTGGGGGCCGGACACGAGCAGCAATATGCATTGTTATGAAGAAAAATTTCATAATCTAATTGTGACCATGACCTTTGACCTTCAAAAAAATAAATGCACACAATATAAGTATAGCAATCATGAGGAACTTAATTTAATAAATGGTTCTTAGGTAAGGAAAGTTGCAGTGCGGGTTAATTCGATCTATTGTTCCAGATATAAATGACAAATCTTATACGAGTATTTGATTTTAACCAAGCTGTTATGCCCCCGAAGGGAGGCATAATATAATGGCACTGTCCGTCTGTCCGTCCCCACTTCATTCGTGTCCAGACTTAAACTTTGTCATACATTGAGATATTTTGAAATAACTTAGCACAAACGTCTACAACATCAAGGCGATGTGTCGCATCCAAGAACCACGTCCCTACCTCAGAGGTCAAGGTTACACTATCTTTTTGAAGTTTCACATTATCGTTATTAGAGTAAATAGGTACACACATTTGTGTCCGGACTGTAACTTTGTCATGCATTGAATGATTTTAAAATAAGTAGGCATAAATGTCTACAAGATCATGACGATGTGTCGGGTCCAAGAATTACATCTCTACCTTAAAGGTCAAGGTCACTAAAACATTTTGAAGTTTCACACATGATGACCATTTGGGATTAATAGTAACATACAACGTGTCAGGCTGTAATTTGTCATGCATGGAAAGGATTTTTAACTTGGCATAAATGTCTACAACATCAAGACCGATGTGTTTGTCCAATAATCAAGTCCTAAAGTCCCTACCTCAAAGATCAAGGTCACGCTACCTTTTTTGAAGTTCACTTTATCACAATTAGAAGTTAATAGGTACACACATTTGTGTCCGGGCTGTAACTTTTCATGAATCGAAGGATTTTAAAAATAACTAGGCAAAAAAAATGTCACCCAACAAGACAACATGTCGCGACAAAGACCTGTCCCTACTCCAAGGTCAAAGGTCACAAACTTATAGTTTTTTGAAGGTAACCCCATTCTCTCGAGAAGAGTTTTGAAGATACACATTCATGTCCGGACTGTCACTTTGTCAATGAATGGAAGGATCTTTTTTAAAATAATCTCCCAATAAATGTCTACCACATCAAAGACAATGTGTGGCGGCTAATGCTCATGTCCGTTTGTCTGTGTACCCCCACTTACACCAAACAATCCATGTCCAGACTGTAACCTTGTCAATTTGCATTGAGGGATTTCGAAATAATTTATCACAAATGTCTATCTTATAACAGCATTTTGTCGCTTCCAGGAAAACCACGTCCCTTCTTCAAAAGGTCAAAGGTCACACTTATATTTTAAAAGGTTCATTGCTATCACAATTAGAGATTTAACAGGTAAATAATACAAAGAAAATATTCAGCAAAATTAGTTACTTTCCATTCTCTTTTCTTTTCATAATACCCTGCAATGCTTAAGAAAAACCTTTTTCGGAGGATTCGCCCTTGGGTGACAGCTATTGTTTACTAAATTTTTATTTTACATTAGCATTTTAGCTTTTTACTTAAATATTTATTTTTTTATGCTCCCCGAAAAATTTCGGGGGAAGCATATAGTCGCCGCCTTGTCCGTCCGTCCCTTCCGTATTTCCGTCCGTCCGTCGCCCCTTTTCTTGTCCGGGACATAACTTTGAAACAACAAGAGATATCAAACATGAAAAAACTTTGTAGGTAGATAGATCTCATTGAATAGGTGTGCAGTGCACAGAACCGTAACTCTGCCTTTGTTTAATTTTTGAATTATTCCCATTTGTTTATTTTTACAACTTTGAACTTTGTCTGGGACATAACTCATAAAGTATAAGAGGTATCAACATGAAAAACTTAGTAGGTAGATAGATCTCATTGAGTAGGTGTGCAGTGCACAAGAACCGTAACTCTGCCTTGCCTAATTTTTTTTGAAATATCCCCTTTTGTTTATTTTACACTTTGAACATTGTCCTGGACATAACTCTAAAACTACAAGTGGTATCAACATGAAATTTTGTAGGCAGATAGATCTCATTGAGTAGGTGCGCAGTGCACAAGAACCGTAACTCTGCCTTGCCTACTTTTGGAGTTATTGCCTTTGTTTCATTTTGACACTTTGAACTTTGTCCGGGACAATTGCTCTAAAATTATAAGAGATATCAACATGAAACTTTGTACATAGATAGGTCTCATTGGGTGGGAGTGTATTGCTTGAGAATCATTACTCTGCCTTGCCTTTTTTGAAGTTATTGCCCTTTGTTTATTTTTACTTTTTGACTTTTTTTGTCCGGGACATAACTTTTAAAACTATTAGAGATATCAAACATGAAACTTTGTAGGTAGCTAGATATAATTGGATAGAACTGCAGTGCTTAAAGAACCTAAACAAAGCCTGGTTAATTTTGGAGTTATTGCCCTTTGTTCATTTTTACACTTTGAATTTTACCCGGGACATAACTCTGATATCATCAGGAAACTTTATAGATTGATAGATCTCATTGAATAGAAGTGCAGTGCAAAAAAACATAACTCCGCTTTGCCTTATTGTGGAGTTTTTGCCCTTTGTTCATTTTTAACTCCACTTTGCCTTATTTTGGAGTTTTTGCCCTTTGTTCATTTTTTTTAATACTTTCCTGTGTCTAGAACCTTCTCGGAGAGCATCACCCGGTTCAACCGTTCTTGTATACAGATTGAAATTACAGCATGCTTCTCAAAACCCACCTGAAGGCTTTAGTTTTTACTATAAGAACTAGATATTAAAAACTTATCTAAAAACTTGTAATTACCTGTCTCACAATAAGTTCCTGTATATCCAGCAAAACACTTGCACGTATAGGAGTCAACGCCATCTGTACATGTTGCCCCGTTCTGACATGGATTAGGATTGCAGTTGTCAATATCTGTTTAATATAACTAATGAATGAGTATTTCTTTGGAAAAAAACGTTTTCAAACAAAACATTAGAAGTGGGGTACAAGATGATACCTTTGGATTATTAATTAAACAAATATTTGTTTACATGTATAATAACCCTATTCCATGATTTTTCCAGATATTTCACTGATGATCCATATGGTGACATGGAGGCCCATTTGGAGGGGTGTGTTGATTCTGTTCATATTTCTGCCCTTTCCTTTTTTTAAAATTAATTTCCTTGTTTATTTTTACTTTTTGACTTTTTCCGGGGGCATAAATTTAAAAATTTAGAGATTCAACATGAAACTTTGTAGGGAAGTCTTACTTTATTATTTATTTTATATAGATTGAAGTTACAGCATGATTCTGAAAACCCACTGAAGGCTTTAGTTTTGACTATAAGAACTAGATATTAAGCCTTTTCGGAGGATTCGCCCTTGGGTGACAGCTATTGTTTACTAAATTTTTATTTTACATTAGCATTTTAGCTTTTTACTTAAATATTTATTTTTTATGCTCCCCAAACAATTTAGGGGGAGCATATAGTCGCCGCCTTGTCCGTCCGTCCTTCCGTATTCCCGTCCGTCCGTCCGTCCCCTTTTCTTGTCCGGGACATAACTTTGAAACAACAAGAGATATCAACATGAAACTTTGTAGGTAGATAGATCTCATTGAATAGGTGTGCAGTGCACAAGAACCGTAACTCTGCCTTGCTTAATTTTTGAATTATTCCCATTTGTTTATTTTTACACTTTGAACTTTGTCTGGAACATAACTCTTAAAAGTATAAGAGGTATCAACATGAAACTTAGTAGGTAGATAGATCTCATTGAGTAGGTGTGCAGTGCACAAGAACCGTAACTCTGCCTTGCCTAATTTTTTTGAATTATCCCCTTTTGTTTATTTTACACTTTGAACATTGTCCTGGACATAACTCTAAAACTACAAGTGGTATCAACATGAAATTTTGTAGGCAGATAGATCTCATTGAGTAGGTGCGCAGTGCACAAGAACCGTAACTCTGCCTTGCCTACTTTTGGAGTTATTGCCTTTTGTTCATTTTGACACTTTGAACTTTGTCCGGGACATTGCTCTTAAATTATAAGAGATATCAACATGAAACTTTGTACATAGATAGGTCTCATTGGGTGGAAGTGTATTGCTTGAGAATCATTACTCTGCCTTGCCTTATTTTGAAGTTATTGCCCTTTGTTTATTTTTACTTTTTGACTTTTGTCCGGGACATAACTTTAAAACTATTAGAGATATCAACATGAAACTTTGTAGGTAGCTAGATATAATTGGATAGAACTGCAGTGCTTAAAGAACCTAAACAAAGCCTGGTCTAATTTTGGAGTTATTGCCCTTTGTTCATTTTTACACTTTGAATTTTACCCGGGACATAACTCTGATATCATCAGGAAACTTTATAGATTGATAGATCTCATTGAATAGAAGTGCAGTGCAAAAAAACATAACTCCGCTTTGCCTTATTGTGGAGTTTTTGCCCTTTGTTCATTTTTAACTCCGCTTTGCCTTATTTTGGAGTTTTTGCCCTTTGTTCATTTTTTTTATACTTTCCTGTGTCCAGAACCTTCTCGGAGAGCATCACCCGGTTCAACCGGTTCTTGTATACAGATTGAAATTACAGCATGCTTCTCAAAACCCACCTGAAGGCTTTAGTTTTTACTATAAGAACTAGATATTAAAAACTTATCTAAAAACTTGTATTACCTGTCTCACAATTAGTTCCTGTATATCCGGCGACACACGTGCACGTATAGGAGTCAACGCCGTCTGTACATGCTGCCCCGTTCTGACATGGATTAGGATTGCAGTCGTCAATATCTGTTTAATATAACTAATAAATGAGTATTTCTTTGGAAAAAAAAACGTTTTCAAACAAACATTAGAAGTGGGGTACGAGACGATACCTTTGGATTATAAATTAAACAAATATTTGTTTACATGTATAATAACCCTATTCCATGATTTTCCAGATATTTCACTTGTGATCCATATGGTGACATGGAGGCCCATTTGGAGGGGTGTGTTGATTCTGTTCATACCAATTTTTGACTTTGTTTATAAGTGTCACTAGTTTTTTTACTAAATTTGTATTTTACATTAGCATTTTAGCTCTCTACTTGAATATTTATTTTATATAGATTGAAGTTACAGCATGATTCTGAAAACCCACTGAAGGCTTTAGTTTTGACTATAAGAACTAGATATTAAGCCTTTTCGGAGGATTCGCCTTGCCT